>NW_026562561.1:152500-215000 GCF_027474105.1 Poeciliopsis prolifica | reverse complement strand
GGTCTGAGTTTTTCCTCCAGGACAAATTGGAAAATTGACGATAAAAGTGAAGATTGTCTCTACTGAGACAGACTGTCTCTGACCCGTCGCTTTGTTCTTCACCTCCTGGCAAAAAAGGTCATAAAGATAATCAAGCTTCAGAGTAAAGCTCCTGCTGCAGGCCAGGGTGTCTTCCACTGTCTCTCCTCAACTTTCTCCGCTACGATTTAAGAGCTCATCTTCCTGAAATGGGAGCCGCAGTAGAAAATCTGAAAACTGGGAATTTATTTTGCAGGGCAGTAAGTTTCCTTCCCTGGAGGAATGCTGGTACTAATCCGTAAAAAAGTCTCTTTTCTGTCTGTTTGCAGCCACACCTCCTTTCATCAGGCTGGAAATTAGCTGACTTGCATGTTTTTCATATCTGAAGACTTAAAAAAATACAATTTCCACACAAAAATTGGAGCACATGCACCAAAAATGCAAACTGTGCACAGCTGCATGTGGATGAATGCAAATGCGAAGCAAATACTCACATTCACACCCAGAGAGGGAGGAGGAAATACAAGCATTTAGCTGTGAAACACTTCCCACTGTGATTATTAATTACATTCTCCTTCCCTCACCACCTGTGTGTGTGTGAGTGTGTGTGTGTTTCTTGCGTCATCCCTCTGCCTGAACGTAATGACCCAGCTTCTAGCACACTGCGGGGAACGCGCTCCGGCACACACTGACGGATAATTAAGGGAGTAATCGGGAAAGAACGACACAGGAAGACATTAAGCTTTACACGCCGTAAAACGGCGACTGGAGAGGAAGAAGTGGAGGATTTCTGTCCAGGATGAACCGGCTCTGTTCAAACTGAGGAAGTTCTGTTCATTTCCTACAAACTGAACCAGATCAGCTGCTAATACTCCAACCAACACCAACCAGAGCCGCAGACATAAAATCCACAGTTTCAGATAAATTAAACCTCTGAGCCTTGAAAGCTTCAATCAGGAGGGAATCAGCAAAGGAGGAGCAACACAAAAACTTTTTCTCTTTATTCACATGAAAAGATGTACATGTGTCTTTATCGAATCGACTTTCTGATAAATTGTTTACAGATTTTATTGTAAAGAAAACCTAAAAGCTGATCATCAGATCATCAACAGTTTTGTTCTGATTTTCTCTCAAATGATGATTTTTATAGAAACTTTGTCCAAATTCAGATTGATACCAGAATCTGCTTTCAGGCCAAACCGGACCTGTGGTTCTGAAACTGGGTCCAGTTTGGATGCCAAAGCAACAGAACCTGTTTTTTTTTCTCTTGAAATCAAATAAAATTATTAAAATCAAACCAGGTTTGAAAAGTTTTCGGATATTAAAACAGATCCGGCTCTCCATCCAGGTTCTACCAGCCTGAAGCTCCAGACCTCAGATCCAGATCCAGGATCTCCAGAACCAGAAACTCGGAGCCCTTGTTGCAGGCAGAGAGAGCAGCTCTGTGCCGCCACAGCAGCTGACAGTCACTCTGATCCTGAGCTGCTGCTTCCTCCTCCTCTTCCTCCTCTTCCTCCTCCTCCTCCTCCTCTTCCTCCTCTTCCTCCTCCTCCTCCTCTCCTTTTGTTCCTCCGTCTTTGTTGACACTTTCTCATTTCTGTGTCACCCCGCCCCCATGGAGCGCTGTGCAGGGCAGCCTCTGTGTGTGTGTGTGTGTGTGTGTGTGTGTGTGTGTGTGTGTGTGTGTGTGTGTGTGTGTGTGTGTGTGTGTGTGTGTGTGTGTGTGCGTGCGTGTGTGTGTGTGTGGGTGTTGATGAGAAGCCACTCACTGGCCGATTGAGACGATTTGATGGAGGCAGAGGGGAGAGGGACGGTAAATGAGGACGGACAGGAAGTGTTCAGCGTGGCTTTAATTGTGCTGCATGCTAATGGAGGTTCATGCATAATAAAAGTCATTTCAGGTGCAGGATGTAGCACGTTTGTTATTTTCTCTTTAAGGCAAAACTCCAGCAGGCAGACGGTCCTGATCCAGTCATTCCAGCTCCACGTTTTACTGAGTTTGGAACCATAAAACTCAACATCCAGGCTTCAGTCTCTCAAACTGACATATTTTATGCTTGTCTGACTTTGTTGATGGATCTGATGATGGAAACTAACCAAGGCTGCGATTGGTTGCTTCAGAGAGGCACGGCTCGCTCTGATTGGTCTGATTGGTGTGTACTGGACTTCCTGTCTGGGCCGTAGACGCAGCAGCACCGGGATCCACCAGAACAGAACCAGGATGTTCAGTCCTCTCTGCATCAGAGGGCCGTCGACATGGTTACCAGGTTCTGCATGACTCTGTTGTTTTTGCAAACATTTATTTTAACAAGATAGCGTTTCATTTGCATAGAGCCACACACAGTAGAAGTTATCTGAGCTTTAAATCTGCAGGTGTCCGTTGACTTCTGAGTCCGGTTGGGTTCTGCAGGTCCGTCTGCAGGATAACCTGAGATTAGCTGCAGCAGCTGAAAACATCTGGAATAAAGACGACTTCCTTCAGGGTTCTGATGTCGTCTGCAGTCAGAACCGGCAGCTCTGGGTTTGGACCGTGAGGGGTTCAGATGAAAGTTCTCTCAGCAGGATGAACAGATCAGCTGATTTTTGGCTTTAGCCTTTTTGCTAACTGTGATCCTGATCCTCAGCGGTTTGCCTGCGATCTCTGATCTGAGGTTCCTCCTGCTTTCTAACTGAGCTTTGTTTCTACATAAAGACTTAATGCAAGCGATGTTGTTTTAAACCACAATGCTCCATTTAACATTCAGAGAGTTGCTCTATTTATTTTTCAGCATTGCTGAATCCTTAAACAAGGCAGCTATGTGTACAGCAGCGATTATTGATCCAATTAAAGCCTCACAAAGTTTCTCCAGCACAACCAATTATTCAGATTCTGAGTTTTATTTCTCTAATCACACCGACAGTGATTAGAAGATTCTTCAACTCACTAAGATGTTGGATTATAGATTTAGGATGAAAAATGTAACAACAAACAGAAGCATAGAGAGAAATCATTGAGGAACCGAGGAAAAGGTCAGAGAGAGAAAAGCTGCAGGGAGAGAAGCAGGAGAACAAGCGGAGCAGCTCAGATGGAGAGCAGGGTTCAAGAGATCAGCAGATCAAACATTTCAATTTAGGCTGGATTCTGTCTGTTCCCATTTCTCCCTCGTCTTCCTCCTCTCCCTCCTCTCCCTCCTCTCCCTCCTCTTCCTCCTCTTCCTCCTCTCCCTCCTCTTCCTCCTCCCTCCTCTCCCTCCTCTCCCTCCTCTTCCTCCTCTTCCTCCTCTCCCTCCTCTTCCTCCTCTCCCTCCTCTTCCTCCTCTTCCTCTTCCTCCTCTTCCTCCTCTCCCTCCTCTCCCTCCTCTTCCTCCTCTCCCTCCTCTTCCTCCTCTTCTCCTCTCCCTCCTCTTCCTCCTCTCCCTCCTCTTCCTCCTCTCCCTCCTCTCCCTCCTCTCCCTCCTCTTCCTCCTCTCCCTCCTCTTCCTCCTCTCCCTCCTCTCCCTCCTCTCCCTCCTCTTCCTCTCTCCCTCCTCTTCCTCCTCTTCCTCCTCTCCCTCCTCTTCCTCCTCTCCCTCCTCTCCCTCCTCTCCCTCCTCTTCCTCCTCTTCCTCCTCTCCCTCCTCTTCCTCCTCTCCCTCCTCTTCCTCCTCTTCCTCCTCTTCCTCCTCTTCCTCCTCTCCCTCCTCTTCCTCCTCTCCCTCCTTTCCTCCTCTCCCTCCTCTCCCTCCTCTTCCTCCTCTCCCTCCTCTTCCTCCTCTTCCTACTCTTCCTACTCTCCCTCCTCTCCCTCCTCTTCCTCCTCTTCCTCCTCTCCCTCCTCTTCCTCCTCTTCCTACTCTCCCTCCTCTCCCTCCTCTTCCTCTCTCCTCCTCTCCCTCCTCTTCCTCCTCTTCCTCCTCTCTCTCCTCCTCCTCCGTTGCTGGGGGAAACGAGCCGCTCTCCAGACCTGAAACAGGAATCTCCTTCTGAAAGCACCAATAGTCACTTAGTGCCTGGTTCTGTGTGCGAGGCGGCGGAGCAGAGCAGCGGTTCTGACCCGAAGCTGTGGGCGCTTTGCTTCCAGGTGGAGGATGAACCACGGAAACCATGGAAACAGTGATGAAGAGGAGCACATCTGTGTTTGGGAGAAGAACCTGGTGATGAATGTGCGCGGTCCGTCCACACAGCTGCCGGTTCAGCTCAGGGACCATCCCAAGCTCTGCACCAGCTTTCTGACTCCTTCGCCTCCGAACCATCGATTCGAGCGAAACGTGTCATTTTCATCTTGTATTATTGAGAAACCGGCGCCAGGTATCAATAAATCCTGCGGATCCTCAGCAGACGCTCCTGAAGGAGGGCAGATTCCAGCCGGCTGCGCTCTGCCACCAACGACGGCCCTCAAAACCTCAAACTGACAAAGGAATCAAACCCACAACCCAAACTACCCGAAATAAACCGGTTTTATCTGGAAACGTCCCAGACAGCAAACAGCAGTCCCATGTCAAAGGTTAAAGGTCATGAGCCTACAGCAGCGTGCATTAAACACCCAAGGAAAAGTTCATCATGTTTCATAAACTGCAGTTGAAATGTTGGACAGATTGGATTAAAGTTCATGATAAACCTGGAGCTGAAAGGATTTTGGTGAATTTTTAAGCCAAAAATGACTGAAGAGTTTAGAGTTTAATGTAAAATCCCAGATGTGCAGCTGAGAAACAATCTGCTGTGTTCAACATGTTCACGCTGGAGCAAACCTTCAGTCCCTGATCAGCTTCCTGGTCTTTCCTGTTTCCTGTTCAGTTAAATCCAGCCACTCCAGCAGATCGGCTCCAAATGGGATATTTAAACCGCAACCCAGGATTGTTCCCTCCTTCAGCGTTTAATGTGATTCTGCAGGATGTTGAGCCGCTCTGTCCCCAAAGAGAAGACATCTGGGGTCTGTCCACAGCAAGATGGGAGGTAAGGAGCAAACGTTCAGCAGATGCCAGACAGCAGCTGGTCTCCGTCCGTCCAGGGAGAACTAAAAGGCCGGAGCTTCTCCGAACGCAGCAGCTGAACAAGGAGAGGAGAAGCTGGAAAACACGGAGTCTGGCTGACAGACGAGAACATCAGAGGTTTGATCTGCTGCTCAGAAACACTTTATCCAAACTGGGCCGAACAGGACTGGACCCGGCCGGGCCGGACCGGGCCGTCACAGGACCGGACCCGGCCGGGCCGGACTGGGCTGTCACAGGACCGTCACAGAACCGGGCTTTCACGTTTAAAAGAATTTGGGTTATTTAGTCTGATTTCGTCTGAGGGAAAATGAGGAGTTCAGTTTCAAATGTGAATCATTCTTTCATAAATGTTACAGTTTCAAAAGAACATATAAATATAAGAACGACACATTTAGATGTGAGGCGCAGCAGATCTGCAGCGACAGATGATTCAGAGTTTATATTGAGCTTCTCAGCTTTTAGTTTAACATTAGCCTGCAAGTACATTAGCATATTAGCTAATCATGTAACTCTGAGCTGACTAAATATTTGGCTGGATCAGAGCTGAATTTGAGCCAAATTTGAGCTACTTAGATTGTTAATTAAATATTTAGTTTAATAACTGAATGATTAACACGATGAAAATATGACTTTGAAAAATGATCCCCATTTTGTTCTGTTCTGACAAACTAAATAACCCAAAATACTGCTGATAATTTATGACTGTAACTCCACAAACATCAGAGGCAGCCAGTAAAAAACTACAATAATTCACAAAGTATTTCATTGTATTAAAGGTGAGATATGGCAGCACAGAGCTTTTGTGACACATAGTGAACCAGAGCCAAAGGAACTGGAACCGCCATGACAGGAAAGCAGGACGATGAGAGGGCAAAGGTCACCAGGCCGGGAATCGAACCGGCGACTGCCCCGTCCACCACCAAGGCCTCCCCACGTCCCGCTTCCCGTCCCGCTCAGAAGTGGATGAGGACGGCGCAGAGGGAACCTGAGCAGGTGAAACGGCGTTTAGGAAGGTGAGAGTCTCATGTTTTTTACATCGGATGGTTGGTTCATGTGCAGACGAGTCCAAACTGACAACATTTGGTTCACAGGAACTCTGGGAGGAAATGTGAACAGAGAGTTTTATTCAAACTTCAGTCTCAACATCATCAGACTCCAAAACCTCTGGACCAAACTGGTTTGTGTTACTGATTGGCTGGTATCAAACTGATAATAAGGAAACCAGACATGTTGGAACCAGAACTTTTCTCTGCAGACATTAACCTTGCCGATCGCCTTATACTCGTGCTTTGATTGGTAATCAAACAAACCAATTTAACATCAGTGCAGCGAAGCAGAACCAACATCTATCAGCTCCAATTAGCGCCTGATGACGTCGTCACGATAAAACCCGACTCTGAGATAAACCCGGTTCTGTCTGGTTTCTCTGATGTGTTCATGCTAAAGGATGGGGAAGGGCTGATTTGGACCCGGCAGGTAGAACCCGGCGTGGAATCAGTCAGCACAGAATCTGGAGTCAGCAGGCTTTCTCCACTGACTTCCCAGTCGGCCATGTTGTTCGTCTGGAGAAGTTTGATAGGATTTTCTGCTCATTTGTGTGGATCACACACTGTACCACCAAACCTGATACATTTATGTTTATCAGGATGCTTGGAGTCCATCAGGTTTTGAAAAATTGTCCATGTGAACCAGGCATTACAGGAAATCTTCACCTGGTTCGCGGGTGAAACAATCCCCAGTAACTGATTCATTCCTTTCTGTTTCACAAAGTGTGACGTTAGAGCCACTGATCATCCAAATTATTGTCAATAAAACTCACGTATCCTCCTCTGTGTTGAGGTCTGAGGTTTATAATGACATCAAATCAATATTTCCATGTTACTTTCTTAGAATAAAGAGATTTGTGTTAACAACAAGTCTTTTTAAAATAATCAGTGAACTATCATTTCACCAGGGCTGCTGTTTGGTTTTATGGTCTAAATGAGATCAGAACCTGGTTGGTATCGGTTCATCTCCCGGTCCTTCAGAACCAGAACCACTATCTGGTTTGTCATCCTCTAAACGTTTGCATCGTCTCTGTGTCCCAGGCCAGCTGAGCAAACTAATCGATTATAGTCAGGTAACTAATCAGGGTGCAGGTAGACCAATTAGGGAGCGGCAGGAATCCTGGGAGTTTCAATTAGAGGAACTGATTCGGTCTAATTTAGAGCAGCTGCTGCCGAGCTCCGGGTGACGCTGCTATTCCCTCTAGCTAGGACCAAGGTGTCTGCACGACACACACACACACACGCACACACACACACACACACACACACACACACACACACACACACACACACACACACACACGCACACACACACACACACACACACACACACCCACACACACCCACACACACACACACACACACACCCACACACACGCACACACACACACACCCACACACACCACACACACACACACACACACACGCACGCAGAAACGGATAATAATCCAAAGTATTTGCTCAGACTAACCATGCAGAACCACACTGAACTCTTGAGGACAAAGTGACTTTCTGTCTGTCTCCTCTCCCTCTCTTCTGTCCTCTTTATCTTCTGCTGGTTTGCATCCCTTCCTCCTCTCATCCCGCCGTCCTGTGCTCTTCTGTAGAGGTCAGAGTGTAAAAACCTGCAGTTTAGTGTGACTTGACATGCAGTAATATCCTGTGTCTGCACTGTGAGCTGATAAGGAGCAGAGATTTATCAGCAGGTTGGTGCAGAGTAGTAAGATGATGTCATGATGTGAAGCTGCAACCGGAGCTGCTGCACGCTGCTACACACAGCGCTGACTCAACCTCACTCTAAACTCCTGTTTATCCACGATCACTAATGGAGTTTGGATGTGATGGTTCCCAGTATAACAGGCTGAACTGCAGCCATTTTAAGTCTCCTTGAGGTTATTGTGTGTAATGCTTCAGGCCCTTCGATCGGTCCCGGATGAATCCCGCTGCTGCCGTTATCTCGGAACAGGAGAGGTTTGTTGGGAGCTCTTCAGGTAACCTGCTGGTCAGGATAACCTGTTGGTTTAATTTAGCGGCTGTAGATCAGAGGAGTTCGCTCTGCCTGGGTGAATATCTCTGGGTGAAACAGACGGACTAAACTCTTCCTGTCTGTCTCTCTAGCGCCATTTCATTTGGGAATATCTGGCCACCAATGTTCCCTCTAATTGTTCATGTGTCTTGGCGTACACACAAGCTTCCTGGGCACACTGAGGACCACTGTGAGCATCATCAGTGTGCACGGCGTGGCCATGCACAAGTATCATAAATCTGGGATCATAGAAAGTTGCATGGCTTATTACGAAAATCAAATTACATCAGCAATTTTCATTCGTTTGCTTTTAATTTAAGTGATTTGCTCAATTAAAATAATAATAAAAATAAAACATTGCTGTTCATGAGATGCATGCTATAAGTAAGAGTCCTGCTTCAGCCAGGGTGAGAAATGAGACATTACACCTTTCAGACATAAATGTTTGTTCATATTAAAACATTCACATTTTGCACAATGAAATGTTTTCTGTAGCTTGTGATGCAGTATAAATTCTTGTAAAATATTTAATTACAGTTTTTTCACGTCTGCCCTTCTCACTTCTCCAGTGGTTGTTCACTTAGCCCAGGTTGATGGTCAGTCTGCTTCTTGCTTTATGTGCTTGAATTCAGCATATTGACTGTTAATGGCCTCCATAATCTGTGGGTGGAGGAGAATGGCCTCATACTTCTTTGCCAGTGTACAAATGTCTGCTTATCCATAGTCAAAAGTCTGAACTCAACATTTCAGTATCAAATGCAGACCATTCCTTTCATTTGATTTGATTCCATTTGGTCTTAGAAGAAGTGCATTTCTTTTTTTTTTACTGTGGCTTGGTGAGTGGATGTCCCACTAGACATGATAAGGTGATGGCTTTCACGTTTTTTAACTCTACGCTCTATTCTCACCTGCACGGCCATATGACCAAGGCACGTAACCCACGTAGCGAAAGTGAACCGTATCGTATCATTGGCTGGATTCCTGTCACTCACTGAGTTCGATCGCAAAGTAGTACGGAAAAAAATTTTATTGGTCCATAGTCAAAACTGATGTCTGAGCTCAATGTCCACTTTACGTTGGACTTTATTTCATGCGCTACATAGATTTTCTTGTGCGCTGAGAATATGTGAGCAGTGCGCGATTGCGCAGCTTAGAGGGAACATTGCTGGCCACTGCTGCTACCAGGAAGGCTTTCCCATTCCTCTTCCCAACTCTTGAAGAGTTCCTGGAGTTATTTTGGTTCATTCTTCCTATAAACACGTCTGACAATGTGAAGCAGTGGGAGACATGGTTCTATTTCTGGTTCCCTGCTCCTCCTCAGCCGGGCCTTTGGGTCGGACCGACCCGCCACAGGGACATTTCATTTCCCTGCTGTAAGAAACTGGAACCAGATGACTAACTATCAGCAGCTACATGTTTAGCATTCAGATGCTATTTTGGGCTAGCATAGCTTCGCTGATAGGCTAGCTCCTTTTAACACAACTTCAGCACAGTGATGGTGTTTCCATCGTCCAATCAGATCGCTGGAGTTGAAGGACCAGAGAAGCAGCTTGGTTGTCTATCGCTGCTGTTGGCGGATGTAGCTGTGCATCAGATTAATGGGCGTACCAGAAACATGCAACCAGAAAGTTCCTCACAAAGGTTCCCGACCTGCGAGAACTTTAGCATGTAAACAAAATTTGGATAAAATGAATTCAAATCTTTAACATCCAGTTGTTTTCTGCTCGATGACGTTTGGTCCAATGTTTTCCTCCCAGGTTCTGCCTGCTGGTTCTAAATGCCAAGGTCAGAGGTCACGAAGCTGAAGCTCCTCCAGGTTCCTCCCAGGGTTTTTTCTGGTTTTATTCTGAGAAACATGCCGTCCTTTCAGCACCAGCTGTCCTGGCTCCGTGACCAACGCAGCATCGCTCTGGTTCAGACAAAACCTGAAACTTTCCCAAGAGACGAAGATTTTCTCTGATCCCACAGGAAGATTAGAAGAAACTTTCTGAAGGACCTAAAACACCCTGACCTGCCGACCCTGGAGCAGCTCAGAGACACGTTCACACTCTGATCCTCCCTCTGCTTTCACACACGCACACACACACACACACACACACACGCACAGAGACACACACACACGCACACACACACACACACACACACACACACACACTCACACACACAGACACACACACACAGACACAGACACACACACACACACACACACACACGCACAGAGACACACACACACACGCACACACACACACACACACACACACACTCACACACACAGACACACACACACACAGACACAGACACACACACACACAGACACGCACACACACAGACACAGACACACACACACACACACACAGACACACACACACACACACACACACACACACACACACACACAGACACACACACACACACACAGACACGTGCGTGTGTGTGTGTGTGTGTGTGTGTGTGTGTGTGTCTGATAATCAGTCTAATGGTTCGATTTATTAACTTTTGGTTTGTATCTCTGAAAATGTGACGGGCGATCGCGGACGGGAACAGCGCGACCTTTGACCCCACAGGGCGTCTCATTGAGCCGGTGCGCTGCAGCAGTGTGGGCGTTTGCTCAAACCCAGCAGCTTTCAGTAAAATTAACTGGCTTTGTTTCCACGGCGATCTGCTGGAAGAGCAAGGCACTTTCCCAGTCAGGGTCAGAGGTTTGATTCCCTGAGGAGCAGAAACACACTGAGCATGAGAGCCGCTTCTTTCAGGCTTCATGCTGTTAAAAACGGATATAAATCCACTGCAACATCTGATTCATCTTTGATGTTTGTCCGCCTTCAATAGTTTGCATTTTCAACGTCCTGAAAATATCCGATTTATGGCTGAAGGTTCACCTTCACCTCGTTGCCTCGTTGCTCTGCTTTATGAAACAAACCAGACACTCCTGTTCATTTTTCTACAAACTGATCCAACGTTGGCATGGCTCCAACATCACCTGAGTCTCCAAACTTCTTCTCCACCCAGGAGTCGGTTTATCTGCTGCTGTAGGTCTGCAGCTGCGACCGACGTGAGAGGGAAAACACGCAGCAGCAGCACGTCGGAGTTAACCTCAGCTGATTGCTCCAGAAACATCCAGCCGCCTGCAGTGGATTTAAACTTCTGATCCCATCGCTCCATCTGAGAGCACCTCTGACCTCTGACCCCTGTGGGATGGTGGCTAATGGAGGAACCAGACGGATGAAACTTCCTGTTTTACATGTTGTGGAAATCGGAAATCGGCAGCACCTTCTGTAGGTTCCAGGCGGATCTGAAGCTGGACTGGCTTCAGGCTGGAAAGCAGCAAACCGGGCCGGGGGCCCGGCCTCCTGCTGGACCAGAGCAACGCTCCGTCAGATCTGCTCCACGTGACATTATTGCGACATGGTGCTGTAGAAATAATCTGAATTTACTTAAATAGATCACAGAATCCAACACAAACTTTCATCTGAATCACAGTTATAAAAACTAATGGAAAGAAAATCATATTTAAGATTCGCAGGTGCAAGAAGAGTCATTTCTGAAACCATCAGAGGAACTTAGCTCAACCTCTGACAAACTAAATCTGGAAACATAGAGGTGACAGAGTGATGGCTGTCATGTTTCCAGAGGTCAGAGGTCACAGATGACCTGCGATGGAACCCTGAGACACAAACCCACAGAGACGCTCCTGCATATCACTCATTTTAAAGACCAAGGTGAGCAGAAGCTCCGTCCCTCCTCCTGTCGCTCGCAGGTCAAATTAGTCATTATTCTAAAGGTGACACTCGGAGGTTGCAGCGTGAGCGGAGCTGCAGGGAGGAGGAAAAGACAATCAGGGTCCATTCTCTCTTTGGATTTTAATCGAGACTGAAACTGCTGTCGTGATCAGAGCACCTCCTGAACCCGGCCTCATCACAATGGCTGCTTAATGAGAGCGCAGGTGATTGGAGAGGGTCGGCTGTTGCAATAACAAAGAGGAGGACATTCATCGCTGATTAGGCTGCGCTCCGCATGCAGCCGCAGCGGCTTCCATAATCACAGGGCAGCGATACGCTTTCAAACAAAAACACTGCGGATCCACAGAGACGCTCATCGTGCTTCCATCAGAGCCGAGTCCAGAAAAACCTGCAACCAGAGTTCAGTCCAAACACCAGCAGTGAAACCAGGCTGGGCCGTGGATTTCAGGGCCTGAGAGCTGGACGACACGTCAACGTGTTGCAGCCATCTTCAGAAAACTTTGACTACACCAGCTGAAAAGAACAGAAATAAATCTGTGGCTCCTGCTGGAGGTGGATGAAAAACATTCAAAATATTCATAATTTCAATACCAAATCTGAGTTAGTGTCAATATTAGCATAACAAAACTTTAGTTTCAGATTCCCTCTTGATTTTATTTGGGTTGTCGTTTCTCAGCTCTACTTGCTCTGAAATATATTTTGCATTTTGATTTTTCTAAAACAATCTATACATTTTATTTTTCTATTGTTTTGTTTATCATGTAGATATGTCAAAGTATTTTATTGGCCGAAATATGTTTAATTTTTCTGCTAACTAACAATAAGCTGCTATGAAACGTCAAAAGTCACAATTACTACAACTATACAAATGTTATATTTCCCACCATGGAGGGCGCCATTTTCCACCTTCCCAGTGCATGCTGGGTGGACGGCAGTCTGGTGTTCAGTGCTGGAGTCTACAGACTGAACACAGGGAAAGTAACTTTACCCGAGTTCTTCTATAATGTATAAATTTAGACAGCGTCTCTGTTAAAAATAGTTTGGAGAGTCTTCATCACTTCCCACAGTAAATCATGAAGAAGAGCGCAGTGGGATACCTCCACTGATTTACGTTTCCCTCCATAAGACTGGGCCTGGTCTTATGGGCTCTGACAGATGATCGGTACCTTCACAGCTAAAAACAAAGGCAGTTTCCATCGCAAAGCAGAGCCGCCACCGGACCGGACACAGCGCTACAGAACCGGATCTCAGGTCGGACCAGAGGTCATTGTTTCGTTCATGGAGGCCGCAGCTTCTTCCTCCGTTGCTCCTCCTCATCTTCACAACGCCGCGTGATTTCAGTCACCTGAAAACCGAAAAAAGCCCAAATAAAATGACTCGTTAAGCCCCAGACGCAGCATTTGTCATTTACCCAGAATGCATTGCAGCGTAAACAAAATGCCGACATCTGTGTGGTAATACTATTTTAAAATAGCATTACTACACAAAAGTATATTAAAAAACAATTCACAGTATTTGTACTGTATTGTTCTTACAACTAAAATAAGTATTTATCAAATATTGTCTATTGTTACAACTAGTTGTGAATCTATAACCACATAATTAAAGGAGAGAAACAGAAAAATGCCTGAAGGCCAGAAGTTTGCTGTGGGCTGTACTGGCCCTGTTCTGACCCGGTATCTAATAAACACCAAAATGCAGCACTGCACACCTAAACATTCACAGAACATTTGTTTGGAAATAAAGTTATTAGATGATTTGACATTTTGCAGAAACATTTTCATTCTCTGCATCGTCACTGGGATCAGATCCAGCGCTGGGATCTGATCCCATGCTGCGTCTGTGTGTGTGTGTGTGTGTGTGTGTGTGTGTGTGTGTGTGTGTGTGTGTGTGTGTGTGTGTGTGTGTGTGTGTGTGTGTGTGGCTGGATCTGATCGGGGATCAGATCCGTTCATCCTGACGGAGCATTTGATGATCTGTCATCTTTATTCCTTGCTTCACACTTGCTGACTGTGATATTTTCGATCATGTGAAGCACTTTGATCTGCCTTGTTTCTGAAATAAACTGGACTTGACAGCAACAGGAAGTGCAGGGATGAACATGAGAATCCAGAGCAAAGTCTGGATTTGCATTTTCCATAATAAATCAAGAAAATGTCAGAATCAGTCGGGACCCACCAGCATGCTGCCATAAGACAACACAACTGAAATAATCACTGATTATAAATAATCAGTGATTGATTTTGAATTTGACTGCAGATCAGATGTGGCTAAATGTTGCAGAGGTTTTAACCTCTGGTTGCTCAGAGTAATAATCCCTCAGATCGCAGGTCTGACTGCAATCTGAGGCTGATAAACTCTCATCTGAGCCAGATGAGAGTTTATCAGCCTCAGATTATATTCTGAGGGTAATGATGCAGCTCGGCTGCCTCTGGGAGCTGCAGCTCCTCTCATGTGTACAACAAGATTTCTGATGGATTCTGGTGATCCTGATTAGCTTTAGCAACACACACACACACACACACACACACACACACACACACACCACACACACACACACACACACACACACACACCACACACACACACACACACAGAGAACTCAGCTGAAAACTTGGTTCATTTTATTCAGTTTTAGAGTTTTAGATTGATCAACAGTCTGAGTCTGAAGAAGTTACCGTGAACTTTGACCCTGTGTGATCAATGGGGTCGGCCTGCAGGGAACAATAAACCCAACCTCATCTCAACAGGAGTTTGACTCCATGGACTTTGTTTTTCTCTGACTCCAGCACTCCTCGTCTGTGAAAGTCGGTTCTGACCGGAGGACGGATCAGAGTCGATGGACCGGGAGGTTCTGGTTGAATAAAACAAACTGTTTCTCTGAGGAAGGTTCCTCAAAGAACCACATCATGACTGACTGCAGAACCTGGGACCAACCACGTTGAAAGTTTGAATCAGCAGTTCTTACAGTTCTTCTGTAGATGTGCACATTCAGCCTTTTGGACTTTCTTACCATCTCTCACAATGAAACATGGTGGTGGCAGCATCATGCTGTGTAGAGATATGTGAAGACTTCCAGCTCTGCTCGACCCAATAGGTTCCTCCACAGTCATTGATCGTCAGTGACACATTATGCTTCACTTTGTGTTCGTCTGTTACTAGAAATGTTTTAATGGGATAAAAATATGAAAATCATGGAGTGTGAAAATAAAACAACTCTACATCAACACTGACGTCTGTTTCTGACTTTGACCAGAGAAACTTAGGAAAATAAAGTTGCTGGTTGATTAAATCTGATAGCTGCTAGTTTCTAGTGTTAGCTGCTAGCTTCTAGTGTTAGCTCTAGTTTCTAGTGTTAGCTGATAGTTTTCTAGTGTTAGCTGATAGCTCCTAGTGCTAGCTGATAGCTTCTAGTGCTAGCTTCTAGTGTTAGCTGCTAGTTTCTAGTGCTAGCTGATAGCTTCTAGTGCTAGCTTCTAGTGTTAGCTGCTAGTTTCTAGTGTTAGCTGATAGTTTCTAGTGTTAGCTGATAGCTTCTAGTGCTAGCTGATAGCTTCTAGTGCTAGCTTCTAGTGTTAGCTGCTAGTTTCTAGTGTTAGCTGATAGTTTCTAGTGTTAGCTGATAGCTTCTAGTGCTAGCTGATAGCTTCTAGTGCTAGCTTCTAGTGTTAGCTGCTAGTTTCTAGTGCTAGCTGATAGCTTCTATTGCTAGCTTCTAGTGTTAGCTGCTAGTTTCTAGTGTTTAGCTGATAGTTTCTAGTGTTAGCTGATAGCTTCTAGTGCTAGCTGATAGCTTCTAGTGCAAGTGGATAGCTTCTAGCGATAACTGCTAGCTTCTAGTGCTAGTTGCTGGCTCTCAGCTGCTGCTAGCTTGTAGTGCTAGCTGCTAGCTTGTAGTGCTAGCCTCTCGTCTTCCTCCTCTCTAAACTCAAAGTTCACATGAAACCTTTCCATCATAACCTTTGGAAAAAAACAATCTGACTTTGATTTCCTTCTGAATATTTATAAGAAATTATCTCTGAGATTACATAAAGCAAGACAACAGTTTTCTCATGTTGTTTCAAAATTAACTGCAGTAAGTTGATTTATTTTGTCTGCGATATTTTCATAATAACATTTTCACCATGTAATTGATTTTTTTTTAAATGTCACAGTTTCAATTTTAGAATGGAACTAAATATTTAGTTCAATTTTTAATCCTTTTCTCTGCTCTTCCTTGTACCTTGAAATGGACTATCAAAATAAAAGCTGGGTTCTGAGAACCTTTGCGGAAATGTTTCCTGCTTTGTCCTTCAGCCTTCAGTGCTGAATCATCCCTGTTGCTGCAGATTCATTGGAAACGTTGCTTTTAAAACGGGTCAGCCTTCGGTTGCAGGTGAATGTTGGACCTGAAAAGAGGAAAGAAACGATGAACACATGAAGTGATTCGAAAACAACTTGAATTATTGTTGTTCATTTTGACTGACGGCTCCCCGGGGATTCTGCTCCAGTTCCACACCATCGGTTCCCCGACCCGCTGCAGAGGTCAGCGGTCAGCCTCCTCAGGCGGGTGGACTTCAACCCCCTCGGCTCTTCGTCCTTTCAGAAAACGCAGAGAAACGGAAAAGGCGCCTCCTTCACGGCTTGTTTTAGAAAGCAGCTGTTGAGTTGAATGTGAGATGAATCTGAAGCCAAACGGCCCAATTAGCTGTCAGAGGGAGACGGTGGTGCAGAGGGAGGAGCAGGGCTGCCGTTGTTCTCCAGCAGGGAGCCCTCATCCATCCAGGGTGGCCCGGCTTTAAGCCGTTAAGCACTTCAGACGGGATTGGTTGGACGTCTAAGAGGATTGGCTGGAAGTGACCTCCAGATCATTGCCTTTGGTTGCAACAAATACGACGAGAGCTTTACTGCAGCATGGCTGAGTTCACAGCGGGGCAGAGGCTCCGTGGGAGGGAAGGCAGAAAACGCCTTTTGCTTTGTTTCATGGTGGCTTTTTAAAAAGAATCATCCAAACTACAAACAGAACTCACATTTCAGCAGAACCTTCAACCTGGGTAATAAAAGGAAGGCTGCATTTGTTATGGATCAGCGTAAAGAGCAAACTGTCGAAGTGAAGACCGGTCTGAGACCGGGGGGCCGGACCTGGATGGTACAGAATCTGGACTGTGTGGATGAAAGGTTGGTGATGCTGCTGCCCCTTGGCACTGCAGCCATCACTCCTCTCACTGCAGTTCCACACAGCCCCGGGCTGCAGGTAATCGCCATTGATCTGTGTGTGTGAGGATTGATCCAGCAGCTCAGCCTCCAGAGTACACAGTGTGTGTAACAGTGACAACAGATACTGGAAAAGCTCTGTCATCAGGCCTTAATAAACTCCATCTGCATGTTTAGTTCTGGGCAGAACCTTTGGACCGACACACACCTGGAGGCGGTTCCTCTTTCCGATCGGATTCCCAGCAACACGGCGCCATTTAAATGATTTCCATCCTGAGCATCCAGCAACATGTGAAACTGCAGGTTCACTAAAGGTTCAGTCCACTTCAGTCCCACTCCAGTCCGTCTACCTCGAGAGTCCGGTCCGGTCCGGTCCGGTTGGAGAGTATGAACGCCAATTGACCTCTGACGTCTGGTCCTCCAAACCTCAGTCTGAGTTCAGTTGAAGTGAACTCAGACTGTGAACGCCAAGCAGACCGAAGACCGCTCCAAAAGCAGGAAGTGGAGCACAGCGCAGGGCATTCTGGGTAAATCCAACCAAAACAGCAGCCTGGAAAGGGTTGCCATACGACTCTCAGGCCTCGGGACTCCAGAGAGCCGCAGCGAGACCCACGACCCACGTATGGATCACAGGTGGATCATGGGACAGTGGACAACCTTCAGCATTAGTCGGTCCACCAAACTTTAAGACCAAAACTGAGTCAGCGACTCAGATGCTGGTTCTGCTCACTAACCGCAGAACCAGGCAGGATGGTTCTGCTGCTAGTTTTCTATGAACTGATCAGGAACCGTTGGTGCTGTCCACCCAGTGGATCCGCCGCTCTTCAGGAAATATTTCCTCCAGTTCCTCTTCAGCCCTGCTGGAGGAGGACAACATTTCTGTAAACGCCCCAGAAAACATTCAACAACGAGTGAAAAAAAGAATTTGAAGTGGTGTCAAAATTTCTGCACAGCTCAATAAGTCACACTTGTTTCTGGATTGTTTTCCAAGCAGTTCAGTGGTTGAGGTTCTGGTTCTACAGCAGGTCCGGTTATAGTATCTTTGGGTCTTGTTGGCTGTACCCACATCCACGGTACCGTCTGTCAGGGCGGAGACAGAACAGAACCTCCCGTGTCTGCGTTGACCCAGTCAGGCTCTGGTTGTGGACCAGAACCGGACTGGGGATCATTTGGATCCGGTGAGGATTCCTGCCTCGATGAACAGACCCACTGAAGGTCCACCAGCCGTTTTCAGGACACATTCTGCTTTTGGTTTGTTTTTTACCAGGTTCATAAGTATTTAAGTAAAAACTGAACTCTGGTTTCTGACCTTTCAAGAATTGATTCTGTTTGCTGACCTTCCTTCTCTGCAGCCTGCAATCGCTCTTCTCTTTGTTTCCTGACTCATTCTCTCAGCTGAAGGTGTGTGTGTGTGTGTGTGTGTGTGTGTGTGTGTGTGTGTGTGTGTGTGTGTGTGTGTGTGTGTGTGTGTGTGTGTGCGTGTGTGTGCGTGTGTGTGTGTGCGTGTGTGTGTGTGTGTGTGTTTATCTGCTCGCATGCTGAAGGTCGCTGCAGCAACAAGCCCATTGATCAGATTCCAGAGAAACTCCGGGGGAACTGGCGCTCTTTGTCTGCGTGACTCTCAGGAATCTTCTGGAGAAGAATCCCGGGTGTCGGCCCGTCGGCGGCTCCCTCCTTTCTCTGCTGCGGTGTTGAGTTTCAGCTCCACCTCCAGGTGTGCAGAGACGATTCATCAGAAAGCAGAGCGTTCCTGCTGGAGGCAACATGCAGAAGTGAAGCTGGATCATCATCTGGGTGAAGGAAGTATGGACGGTCGTCTGCTCTGAAATAATCCTGATTCAGATGAAGCTCAGATCAACATTTCGTCAGGATTTAGTCGTGTTTATACTTGTAGTTGATTCATGTGAGTTTCCTGTTCCTGCAGGATTCCTCAGTTATTCCCAGGCCAGACTGGCCTTCAGTTGCCTCAAAATGGGGCACACCTGGAAAACCTGAGGTGGTGATTGTCATCAATGCATCCTGAAGCTCATGAAGAGAACACCAGCAGAACTCTGACGTCCTAACCCAGCCCAGGACCGGACCTTAAGCTCGACCAGAGAAGTCCGGATGGGACAGCACTGGGGACGTTCCTCTGGCCTTCGCCTCCCTCTCCGGGGTGTGGCTCTAACTGGTTCTTTCCCAGTCCGCCCAGGCCAGATTCGTTCCCATTTGCATTTCTTGCACGAGTCTTTCCTGATTTCTGGACCAGTTTAGGCGTGGTACAGTCCGGGTATTTCACTCAAACGATTTGATTAACAGAAAACTGTATTTGTTGGCATGTGGAGTTACATCACTGGGCGAGTGAAGGCGGCTCTCGCAAACTCCTCAAACAACAGTAACATATCAGAAACCATTTTAATCTGCAACAAGAAGGTGAGCCACGAATCAACATAAACAGAAGTGCATAAAAATATAGTGATAAGCCAGAGAAACTGACCGCTGAGCAACAACACATCCACAGAAACCAGAGACTGGAGGAGCTCCAGGATGTCCACAACATCCGAGTGCAGTTACTGACTTGGTGTTGAATGAAATTCAAAGTAAGGATGTGGAGCGATGGATGGAGTCGTTGCGGTCTGCAGGAAAACATGACTGATGTGACGGCTTCATTTAGGGAATGATTCAGCAGTGTTTTCATCCAGTGTTCATTGATTTTTAACTCTTCGCGGAATCACAGCGCACCTTCACTTCAAACAGACGCAGCATGAAAAACAAGCAGAGGGCCATGGATCCATGTACCTTGTTAAAGCCATTATTGCTCAGTTAACCTTGTTTGCTCTGAGTAAAGATGAATGCTTGGTTTTGCTGAAAAATTGGGTGTGTTCATGCGTCAAAGATGGAGGCTAGAAATGGCGAAATGAATGCCTGTGTGAGTAAATGGATGAATGGAGAAATGTGCTTTCTTCTCTTTGTAAATGGAGGTTGTGAAGCAGAAAGTGATGTGAGAGCAGATGAGGCTCTGAAGCCGATCGTCTTCTGTCCAGGTTCCTCCTGAAATGTTTATGCATCGATTTCAAGCTCTGTTTGAACCCACGGCTTTTGTTCAGCTGCATGTGTGAATGAAAAGCATCTTTAAAGATGGCAAATGTGTAAACAGTGAACTCTGGCAAAACAAACATCATCATCATAATTAACACCTGCAGCCATCAGGGACCCCGGAGTCCTGTCCTCACCGGAGGACAAGGACGAGGATTCGTCCTCATTATCGTCCTCAGAGCTTCAACCATCACTTCTTTCATTTGTTTTACTTTACTGTGACATTTTAAATCTGCACTGCAGAAGGAATTATTCTTTTAAAACTTCACTCTTTGAGATTTTACTCAGTAGAAAATATTTCTGACTTTTTGGCAGATCTTTGTTTAAAGCAGCAGCTTGGATCCTTCAGGGATCCAGTCGGGTCTGCAGGGCTCCTCTCACTAGATCCGTCCAGCTGACCGCCTTTATGTCCACAGTAACTCACCATGGAGCCTTCAATGAACGCCAGATGAGGCTCAGATGGAACATTTCTCGCTTTTGCTGTGATATTTTTCTGACTTGTTGATATTTTCTATGTTTGCTGCAGTGGAAAGTTTCAGCGTTTCCGTCTGCTGCATCTCTGAGATGCTAACTGAGAGAAAAGCCAGCAGGTAAACCTGGAGGAAGTGATCAGGTGAACCACAGGCGTCAGCGTCCTTCAACGTTCAGATGTGCCTCTGAAGCACCTGCACCAAATAACCGGGTCATTAGCAGGACTCTGGAGAACTTGTCCTGCTAATGGACAAGTCAGCAGGACTCGCGTGGAGTTTGACAGCTCTGAATAATCAGCAGGTGTTCAGGGCCCGGCACGGTCGGTCCGGAGTCAAACTGCTTTTCACCAGTGAGCCGGGCTCCAGTGAGTCGGGCTCCCAGTGAGTCGGGCTCCCAGTGAGTCGGGCCCCCAGTGAGTCGGGCTCCCAGTGAGGCCCCCAGTGAGTCGGGCCCCCAGTGAGTCGGGCCCCCAGTGAGCCGGGCCCCCAGTGAGTCGGGCTCCCAGTGAGTTGGGCTCCCAGTGAGTCGGGCTCCCAGTGAGTCGGGCCCCCAGTGAGTCGGGCCCCCAGTGAGTCGGGCTCCCAGTGAGGCCCCCAGTCAGGCCCCCAGTGAGTCGGCCTCCCAGTGAGTCGGGCCCCCAGTGAGTCGGGCCCCCAGTGAGTCGGGCTCCCAGTGAGCCGGGCTCCCAGTGAGCCGGCTCACTGGGAGCCCGACTCACTCACTGGGAGTTGGGCTCCCAGTGAGTCGGGCCCCCAGTGAGTCGGGCCCCCAGTGAGTCGGGCTCCCAGTGAGTCGGGCTCCCAGTGAGTTGGGCCCCCAGTGAGCCGGGCCCCCAGTGAGTCGGGCCCCCAGTGAGTCGGGCCCCCAGTGAGTCGGGCCCCCAGTGAGTCGGGCTCCCAGTGAGTCGGGCCCCCAGTGAGTCGGGCCCCCAGTGAGTCGGGCTCCCAGTGAGGCCCCCAGTGAGGCCCCCAGTGAGTCGGCCTCCCAGTGAGTCGGGCTCCCAGTGAGTTGGGCCCCCAGTGAGCCGGGCCCCCAGTGAGTCGGGCCCCCAGTGAGTCGGGCTCCCAGTGAGTCGGGCCCCAGTGAGTCGGGCCCCCAGTGAGTCGGGCTCCCAGTGAGTCGGGCCCCCAGTGAGTCGGGCTCCCAGTGAGTCGGGCCCCCAGTGAGTTGGGCCCCCAGTGAGGCTCCCAGTGAGCCGGGCTCCCAGTGAGCCGGGCTCCCAGTGAGCCGGGCCCCCAGTGAGTCGGGCTCCCAGTGAGGCTCCCAGTGAGCCGGGCTCCCAGTGAGGCTCCCAGTGAGTCGGGCCCCCAGTGAGCCGGGCTCCCAGTGAGCCGGGCCCCCAGTGAGTCGGGCCCCCAGTGAGCCGGGCCCCCAGTGAGTTGGGCCCCCAGTGAGGCTCCCAGTGAGCCGGGCTCCCAGTGAGCCGGGCTCCCAGTGAGCCGGGCCCCCAGTGAGCCGGGCCCCCAGTGAGTCGGGCCCCCAGTGAGCCGGGCTCCCAGTGAGTCGGGCCCCCAGTGAGTCGGGCCCCCAGTGAGTCGGGCTCCCAGTGAGGCCCCCAGTGAGTCGGGCTCCCAGTGGAGGTCATGGTGATAAACATCCTATCACCACTTCACGAGTTCGTAGGAGGAGGAAATAATGATTAACGAGGCGTAACGTCTACGTTTATCTTCCACGTTGTCAGAACAGAGTTGAGTAGTTGGGAATGTTTTCCACATAAATAATCCGACCAGCCAGGCTGCGTTTCTCCAAGCAGACGGGGTGAAATGTTCACCGGGGCGTTGACCGGAAGGCGGACAACAAAATGACGTGATTTTTGTTAGCGCCACCTTCACCAAACCCTCCTTAACTGCTCTCACTGCTGACTTGACCTCTGACCTCAGAGCCTCCACAGACGTTTGTTTGCACCCAGCCTGCTCTCCCTACAATCACAGCATCATCGCGTACACCGCTAACCTGTCTGAACTCAACTACCGCAAACAAGTCGCAGTTTAGATCCGATGCCCTTGATCCGTGTTATGGTAGAGGTCAGAGGTCAACTGAGTCTTTTCAGCTCAACCCTTGAAAACTGTCCATGTTGTCATGACTGCGGTACAAGCCAGAGGAAACTTCCTGCCGTGCTGCAGCTGAAATGACGGATGTTGAGCAGCATGACTGTGGTGTGCGCCGATCCGCCTCTGAACGCAGACGCCTCCACCGCAAGGCGGAGGCGTCTGCAGGGCGCTGTGTACGCACGGCTTCCTCATCCGGCCCGGGCTGGGCAGGTTGGGTCATGAAGACGCTTCAGCAGCTCCTGTTTTCTCCTCATGAGGAGGAATGGATCATTTACCTTCCTCCCCCCGACTCTGGAAAGTCCCGGTGGAAGTGAGATGATGGAGCACTGAACACACTCTCAGTGATGCTTCTCCACCTTCTATTCTGGAGTTGAACGGTTTCAGTTATTAAAATGCTGTTCTTGCTGCTGATGTGTTTAATGCAAACACTATTTGCATTAATGCAGCGACTTGTTATTCAGCCTCCGCATCGCCGGAGCTGCTCCAGAGATTTGCTCCTCACAGGAAGGCTTTCCGCTGTCAGACACTCTGACAACATCTGACTGGATGCTTTAATATTCAGCGTTAATCGCAGGTATTTATTAAAGCTGGAATAAGTTCAGTGCATGATAAAAATCGAACCAGTCCCTCTGCTGTCACTGGTTATTCTTATCTAAGGGCAGCAGCTGCAGCGGCGCTGCGTGCCTGCAGCTGCAGCTGCAGCTGCGTGCCTGCAGATGCAGCGGCGCTGCGTGCCTGCAGCTGCAGCGGCGTTTCAGAGCAGACTTTATTATTGTCTGTCGTCATGGTATGTGGGTCAGCAGTTCTTAGTTTGTACATGAAGCTGAGTCTGCTGTCCCACACTCGTTTTACTCCTGCTAATCTTCATGCATGATTCAGAACGCATTCAGACAAAGACGAAGCGTTTCCACGGCCCTAAAAAGACTAAACAGAGAAAACCAGTGGAAATGGGAAAGACAAGAGAACATACCATTAAAATAAAATTTTTACTTTTTCCTCCAGCTGAGGAGAAACTGCTGGATTTCCTCTGAAAGCCAAACTCAGATTAACAGAAATTGATGGATCTTCATTACTGGTACCAGTTTTATATGTTAGCTAGCACTTTATTTAGCAGAAAACCACCAAAAACGTCTGAATTGTTCCTGGGAGCCAGTGAGGTCTAATGCCTGATGAAATGTGATTCCCTGCCTGTTCTTGACCTCTGCAGGGTGTTGGGACAAATGCTTCCCCAGGGGACTGGAAACCATTCAATGGTTCTGCTGGGGGCTCTGGGACTTTGGTGTTTGTAAATATTTGTATTGATTAAAATGTATTTTATGGATGCAGATGGAGGAACGGTGACTGCAGGATCTGCAGCCTCTTCATGAGCTGCTCGTCTGACACATCTGGACAATAAAACGTTTGTCGTCTCTACTGAAAACTTGACGCTTTAAAACTTCAACCTGCACGAAGCTGTTGGTTTATTTCAGACATGAAGCTGCAGTGACTTTAGCGACTGGCTGCTTTCAGGAGTGAGTTTGAACCTGAAGTATAAAACAGGCTTTTTATTCCCTGTTTAGCATAGAATCAGAGCAGGAAGGTGGACCTGGAGGCCTGGGGGGAGGGACGGTACCACCAGAACCGCACCTCGTTACCTGCACCCCTTAGCGACGCACGGCGGGTCCAGATCTGTCATCTGGTCGTGTCGGGCCGTTTCCCCACAGAACCGTCTGACTGTCTGAACAATGTGAGCCCTGAGGGAAGCAGACCTGCTCTGTTTTCACATTCCTACAGCCAGGGGCAGCAGCGCAGTCAGGGAGGGGCAGATTGGACCCTGAACTCCAGAATTGCAGCATCCATGACATGACTTCACATGTCGCTCAGCACAACACAGAATACCTTTGTGACCCGGTCATGTGGCCTGAAGGCAGAGTGTGTGTGTGGTGTGTGTGTGTGTGTGTGTGTGTGTGTGTGTGTGTGTGTGTGTGTGTGTGTGTGTGTGTGTGTGTGTGTGTGTGTGTTTGTGTGAGGTTGTAAAGCCATGAAGAAGAGAGCAGCTCTGTAATTAGATGAGGGATCCTGGAGCCTCCTGGTTATTGATGGCTCAACAGGTGCTGCAGAAGATCTGATCTCCGTGTGAAGGAATCCTCCTGCTGACCGCGCCGCAGCGTGCTGCAGCACGCCGCAGCGTGCTGCAGCACGCCGCAGCAACTCCATCTATGCTAATGTTTCCTTCTGTTCAGAGAAGTCTCAGCGGGAAGAAACTGGGCTGTTATTAAATCTGATCTCAGAACAACATGTAGAAGCAGCACACGCCATCGTCCATTTGGCCTGCAGGCCTCACTGAGCAGGTCAAAGGTCCACAGGACTGAGATTAGCAGAGCAGCATGAGGAACGAGATTTCTTCATGCTGAAGTGAAAAACAACACACTGAAAGAGTCCAAATGATGGAGAACTCTTTGTCTTGGTTATCACTGTGGGGTTTTAGGATTTATTATTTCACATTTTAATCGTGTTTGTTGTGCCAACCTTCAGTCACAGGGAAACGAAGCGGAGACATCTGGAGATTAATGTCTGCTTCATCAAGCGCCGCTGATCTCCGGCTCTTTGAATCCCTAATCAGACCCCTGTCGCTTTCAGGAGACCACATCCAGATCCCTGATCTTGTTTACCACATAATCCTCTAACTGGATGCTGTCCTCATGTCCCAGTGGCCTTTTCATGCCTCAGCAGCACAAACACAGCATCCAGTTACCAGCAAACACAGGAAGCTCAGCAGCAAGCAGAGGCTGGATAGTTTATATCTGTTAAACATGAAGAAGTTTGTCTTTATGTTCTTTAAAATCCCATTGATGGATTTTTCTCCTGTTTTCTCTGTTTCTTCCTCAATAACATCATAATATCTCATTATGGGGTCAGGATTTTATCATCATGAGTTTAATTAGGGAATTTGAAAGCTGATGGATGGATGGACGGATGATGGATGGATGGATGGATGGATGGATGGATGGATGGATGGATGGATGGATGGATGGATGGATGGATGGATGGATGGATGGATGGATGGATGGATGGATGGATGGATGGATGATGGATGATGGATGGAAGAGGCAGAGGTCACGGTGAGGCAGAGGTCACCGTGGGATTGTGTCAGGCCTGGTCAGTGTCTGTTCTGGTGAAAAGAGCGAGAGGTCAGAGGTCAGACGCTGTTATTTCAGGACGAAGCCCTGAGGCTCCTGAACATCAGTTATCTCCTGCCACAGGCTGAACACTCATCTCTGCCCGAAGTGCCCCCTGCTGCTTCCCCGCTCATATCTCTGCTTCTGCTGGCTCTAAAACGCTCTTATCTCCACCTTAATTCCCCACATTTCACTTTAAGAGCCGCTGTGCAGCTTGATAATCCTCACAGCTCTGTAATGTAGTCGGGACGCTCTGCTCCCGGTCGCAGCCAGTCATTTCATCTCCTGTCCAGCAGGTCATGATGAGTCTGTGTTTTATTTGCTCCAGTCACATCAGTTTGTTCTCATGGAAAGTCTTCAGCAGAAACCAGCAGCAGCTTCATCTACTCTGACAGGACCAGACCAGTTTGGGCTCAACCAGCCGCCACTAGGCTGAGGCTGGACTGGGGTCATCCTGCTGGTCCGGGCATGACCTCTGACCTCAAACAGACACACACTGTGACCCAAACAGAACTCTGTTAATTTAACTTTGGCTGACCTTCCCTTCATGTTCTACTGACATAAAAATCTGGTTTATTCAGAAAAAATATGTTAATTTCTGACATTTTCAGCATGTTATTTATATTTTCACTGTTTCACAGTAAATATGTAGCTCCAAAGGCTAAGTTAGCAAGCTAGCTGTTTAGCTACAAGCTACAAGATTACTGAACCGGGGGTTCGATAATCAATTTACCTGCTGTCTGTAAAGCTATTTAGCTACAAGCTAAACAGCTAGCTCAGAGCTACATGTTTAGCTTGGAGCTAAATATATAGTTGAACAAAATAATTACCTAAACACATTCAGGCTAAACATTTAGGTTACATAATAAATATTTACATGAAGGTTCATGTTTAGCTCAGGTTTATACTAAATATTTAGCGAGCTAAGAGCTAAATGTTTAGTTTGGGCTAAATAGTTAGCTAGCTTGGTCTCCAGTGAGATTTTATAAACATTATACATGATAAACACAAATTTACAGATTCAGTGAGACTTTATATGATTTTTAAGAACTGAAGATGGAGATGACGAGCTGTAAAGGTCATCGGGGTCAACCGGGTGTGAGATGGACAGAAATGAACAATTCAGGCTCAGAAAGGATGATGCATGTGTGTGTGTGTGTGTGTGTGTGTGTGTGTGTGTGTGTGTGTGTGTGTGTGTGTGTGTGTGTGTGTGTGTTTCTTTGCCCCATTTCTTTCTGCCACAGCTGAGATGAAATATTAATGAGGAGGGCAACACCCTAACCCACATTCTGTACCCTCCTCTGGCAGGAAACACACACACACACACACACACACGCACGCGCTCACGCTCACGCTCAGATGGCTGATGTCTCAGATATTTCTGTCTGAGCTCAGAGAGGCGGGCTGTGCCGCCGGTTCCGGCCCGTCAGACGCCGTGCTGCGGCAGCCGGCCGTTCATCGTTGTGTTGGATTGATGGAGTTCAGAGTGAAGTTTTTCCATCACGCTCATCAAATAACCCGACGCGCTCTGAATGCCGGTTCGATAATCAATTTACCTGCTGTCTGTAAAGGTGTGAGCAGCTCCAGAGTTTGTTCCTAACAGCTGCTGCTCTCTGTTTACCTGCTTATGACACGTTTGCGGGCGCAGGCCGTCTCACAGGCCGTCTCCCAGGCCGTCTCCCAGGCCGTCTCACAGGCCGTCTCACAGGCCGTCTCCCAGGCCGCACAGTGCCGCGGGTAATTAAAGCACAATAAGCCGCATTAGCAGCACGTTCTCAACAATGAGGGGATCTTGATTGGGGGGCGGTTGCCGCTTTGCATTAGACACGGTCAGCTGGACGAGCCTCGCCTGGTGCATTCCCTGCATCGGTGCAGAGACTCTGGGAGATTCTCCCTCCGCTCTGTGTGTTTGTCTGCAGCTGTTAGTTTAATGCAACACTGACTTCAGTTGCTGCTGGCTCCCTGCTGCCTGCTCCTGTCAGGGTAACTTTATCTGCAACAAACAGCTGTAAGTTTTCAGTCAAACTTACACAAACAGACTCGCATTTATTCACACACTAATGTTTAGTTAGCAGGCTGCACCTCAGCGCCGGGTTTTATGTGGTCAGTATGAGGCTCCAGCAGCGATCTGACTGAGTTCTTGTTCTGCTGTGAGACCCTGAAGGTCTTCATGGCTTCATTAAAATAAAATGACAGCATGCTTCATCCATCTGGGATCATTATCCTGCTGCAACAGCCAGCTGTGTCCAGCTTTAACCATCTGACCCGAGCTGCGGCTCAGGTGGAAGGAAATCCAGGAAACCAAAAGTGTCCAACTGTAGAGCATGGTGGTGGTGGCAGCATGCTGTGGGCTGTTTGGCTGCCAGTGAATGGGAACTACCTCCAGGATCTCTGGAGGCTCTTTTGAAAAAGTTGACAAAATGCGACATGATGGTTCAGACTGCAGACGGTTTGAGAACCGCCGGTGCAGATCCACTTCAGGAAGTGGCATAGATCTGATTTTTAGGAGATAAAAGATCTGAATTGGAGCGCAGGGACTGCAGAGGAAAGTTGAGTCAGTCACATTTGGGAAAAAAAATTCTGATTTGTTTGGTTGAGTTCAGCTAGTTGAATGTCAGATCAGCTCTCCTTTCTGGAAGAACTGGGAATGATGACATTGATGCTGAGTTCACAAACTGAATGTCGCTGCTGTTTTATTCCGGTTCAGCTGCAGCTGAGAGCCGGCAGGACGTTTTAAACCCGGCCGTTTGTCTCCTCTGGCTGCAGACGGACCTCTCTCTTCATCTCTTATTGAACGCTCCCAGAATCTCCACTATTTGCTTGAGGAGAGAAATTAAAGCTGAATCCAATGAAACAGTTCCTCCTCTTCTCTCTGGTGATGATCCCATCATTCCAATAATCCAGACGACGCGACACGGATACGGAGATACCATCAGAACCAGAACCGTCCTCATCACTCCAGAGATTAACTGGAATTAAGCCGTTTCTGTTGGAATCAAAAGTTCTGCTCCAGACCTCTGACTTCCTTAGACACTTTCTGAAAAGTCTCGGTCGGGTGACATTTAGGCGGGGAATGGAGAAAACGACTCGGAGCGCTTCGTTGGAAATCTATTAGAGAATTCCGGACCTTCCCTTCAGGACACATCCATCAGCCGCATTTCTGCTGCTGAAGCTCACGCTCCGCCTGCAGACGTTTGCAGCAATGCTCAGGTTTACAGTCAGTTTCTAATCAAGAGAGCAGGAGAGGAATATGGAACCAGAACCAGAACCTGTGGAGGATAACGCTCCAAGCAGACTCCCAACATGGAGTCTGGAGTTTCTCCCTGAAGCCTTGGGCAGTCAGCAGCGTGTTGGCTGATTCTCTGGTTTTTATGAATTTTGTGTAGAAATCTTGCAGCGAACAGATTCCTGAACTGATCCGGATGAACTGATCCGGATGAACTGATCCGGATGAACTGATCCGGATGAACGGATCCGGATGAACGGATCCGGATGAACAGACTCACCACACGACTCTGAGCTGATGGGAAGAGCCTGCATGTCAGCAGGTTCCTGATGACCTTTAACCTGTTAAATACTGACATGTGAAGGCAGCACAGCCTTCAAATCTCATCATCTTTAATGTATGAAGAATAAACCAAAATCCAGAAAATACTGAGTGAAAACGTGAAACATGATCCATCAGAGAAGCTTACCTCCTGGTAGTCCAGTCGACCCGGTTCTACTGGAACCAGAACATCTGGAACAGAACCTCCAGCTGCAGTGGTTCTGAGTCCAACCAGCCTGTTCCCCTCCTGGCCTGTGGGGCGCTGCACCAACCCTGCAGGAAACGACACTAAAACCTCTGAAGACGCTGAGAGCAAGTTTAGTGATTTCTCTTTAGTCTTTGGCTGAAGACCAGGAGCCATTTCTGCTGCTAGCGCTAGGCTAGCATGTTAGCTTTGTTGGATTTACCCAGAATGCCCTGCGCTGTAGTCCACTTCCTGCTTTGGAGCGCTATCTGGTCCGCTTGGCGTTCAGATTGAAACAGAACCGGACCGAGGTTTGAAGGACCAGAGTTTGAATTCGCATTCAGAACCAGGAAGTGGATTACAGCGCAGGGCATTCTGGGTAACCAAAACAGGCATGCTCGTCTAGGGCTAGCAGAAGAAATGGTTTGTACCAAAGACAGAAAAGAAAGGAAGCAGAACCGGATCTGGACCGTGAGTTTTCATCCTCATGCAGTTTTTCTCCTTCAGTTCTTCCTGACAGGCTTTTGATGATGAATCGTTCTTTAACTCCATGTTAATTCACTGATGATGAGGGAGAACCTGAGCTGCTGAATGGGAACTTTGTGGCAGAGCGAGGTTCTGGTCCGGTGCTCGGCCTTAAAAACTGCTGCTGAAGCAGATCATAAAAGCTGATTTTATGAATTCATTAGCAGAGGTTTTATATCCAATTAAGTTTATTTGAAGCGCTGCTAAAATGGCATGAAGTATGAAACTGCTGCAGGTCTGAAGATGAGGCAGTGGGAGGAGCTAAAAAGTTCTGGCACATTCTCAGAAAAACCCGCTTTGTAACTGGGATGTCGGAACCAGGCGGGTTCTGCAGGAGGGTTCGGAACCGTCCAGAGGAGAACCAGAACACATTGAGGGGCTGGAGAGGAGGAGGAGGCAGCAGGCTGTGGGAGGAGTCAGTGAGGAAAGCTGGGCTCTCTCCTCCTCCTCTTCCTCCTCTTCCTCCTCCGGGTGGAGAGCAGCGGACATTTGCGTGGATCTCCGCGGGGATCGGGACTCTGGCTGCCGTGAACGCGGCTGAGCTCTCGGCTGTCCTTCCGCCGTTTTTCATGAGATTCCGGAACATCCAGCTGATCCCGACCCTCTGGTTCCGGAGGAAGATTGCGCTGCTTTGTTCGCGTTCTGGTCCCGGTGCTGGTTCGGAGCCTCTGGATTGATTGAGGAGCTGCTGCTAACTTTGGAGCAGCCTGTCGGGAGGAGGGACCGAGAGACCTGACACCGAGCACAGAGCTATATCTGTCCGCCGGACCGGACCGGACCGGAGCTGCGGGCAGCGGGAGGAGCCGCACACGGAGCGCCGCCACCGCGGCGACAGGACGGCTTAACCGGGGAGGAATTTCACGGTCAGTCTCCCTTCCTTCCTCCCTTCCTCGCTTCCTTGTTTCCCCCCTTGTTTTTCTCAGCTGTTCTTCCTGCGCTGCCTGAGGAAGAGCGGCGGCGGCAGCGGCTCCCGGAGCCGCTGCCGCCGCCAGACGGAGCCCGGAGTGCGGGCAGAGCGCCTGCTGAGCCCCGCGGCTCCGCGGAGACTCGCTCCGGCTTCGGGAAAAGGTTTTTGGTTTTGGGTTTCGGAGGGGCTCTTGTCCGTGACATTATCCGGGCGGTCACGAGCTTCCACGCCGAACAGGTGCGTGATAGATGCGGGAGGGACCGCGCCGCCCGGGCCCGCCGCGCTGAGATTTCCGGAGTTATTTTGGGCTCCTGAAGGCAGCAGACCCGGAGCTCCCGCAGCCTGCGGGGCTCGGTGACCTCACTGGTCCTCGCTCCATTTTCTGTCGGTCACGAACCCGGCGCGAGCGCTAACGGGCCGGTAAGGGGCGCGTGCGCGCGCCGGGGCACACCGGGAGGGCGCGCGCCTCCTCCTGATTCCCCTCACGTTGACTTTGCCATGGAGACGTTTGACAGCGAGGACACAGAGGGTCCACACGACTCCTGCTGCCTTCAGGGACACCCGGACATGTGGAAGTCCAGCCGGTTCGGTCCTGATGAACCCAGCAGGACCTGAACGTCCCAGGGGCTTCAGCTGCTGACCTTTGGGTTTGACCTCTTGACTGTCAGCTGAAAGTCATGTCCTGAAGTAATGAGACGGGAGCCAGTCTCAGAGGATGGGCCCCTGAGGGCCTCTGAGGAAGAACTCCACTTCGCCTCTGTTGGGAACCCAATCAATACTTTCTCAGTTCATCACAATCGGTTCTGTTTGGAGACACAGTGACGTAAATCACTGACCTGCTGCTCTGTGTGTGTGTGTGTGTGTGTGTGTGTGTTTCTCTATGTGTGTGTGTGTGTGTGTTTCTCTATGTGTGTGTGTGTGTGTGTGTGTTTCTCTATGTGTGTTTCTTTATGTGTGTGTGTTTCTCTGTGTGTGTGTGTTTCTCTGTGTGTGTGTCTGTGTGTGTGTGTTTCTCTATGTGTGTGTGTGTGTGTCTGTGTGTGTGTGTTTCTCTATGTGTGTGTTTCTCTATGTGTGTGTGTCTGTGTGTGTGTGTTTCTCTATGTCTGTGTGTGTGTGTGTTTCTCTGTGTGTGTGTGTCTGTGTCTGTGTGTGTGTGTTTCTCTATGTGTGTGTGTTTCTCTATGTGTGTGTGTGTGTGTCTGTGTGTGTGTGTGTTTCTCTATGTGTGTTTCTCTATGTGTGTGTGTCTGTGTGTGTTTCTCTGTGTGTGTGTTTCTCTGTGTGTGTGTCTGTGTGTGTGTGTGTTTCTCTATGTGTGTGTGTGTCTGTGTGTGTGTGTGTGTGTGTGTCTGTGTGTGTTTCTCTATGTGTGTGTGTGTGTGTGAAACAGTCTCAGTACTGACTGAACAGTGCTGAGATCTCGGATCCGGACCTGCAGCAGAACCTGGGCTCCTCTCAGCTCCTTCCTCCTGCTGGTCGGTTTCTCCTCCATCGGCTGATCCTGGATCTGCTCTCTATTGGTTCTGTTTTCTCCTCTGACGGATCGGATCAGAACATCCCGTCGTATTGCTAACACCAGTTGGATCACAGCTGATCATGAACCGGATCAGCTTTCCTCGGTTCTGGATCTGTGCAAAGCGGATCCTGGAGCGGGGAGACGATCGGTTGATCCCAACAGACAGGGCGGGTTCTGGACGGATCCAAACCGAACAGGCTTATATCATGTCACTGGAACTTCACAATTTATCACAAATTTGTCTCAATATGCAGAGAACTGCTTGGACGCCTGTAGATATTAGCTGGAGGGGACTGGATGTGTTAGTAGAGGTCAAAGGTCACTACCTGAGCGAGTACCTGAGCACCCCATCATAACAACTCTGTCTATTTTAGTAGCTAACATGCAGAGTGGAAACCATGGAAACCACAGAAGCTGCAGTCCTCAGCCAATCAGGAGCCAGGAAATGAATGGAGCTCCTGACCAGCCAATAGCGTGTCAGCTAGCATAGCGCTGAGATATTTTCAGCTTCCCAAACAGCATCTTCTCCAGAGTCTCTCAGGCGGGCTGCTGCAAATGATTATTTTAGAAATCTATCGATTATTCTGACAGTTAATCAGGTAAATGTTGTCCTGGTCACTTTGTCTCAAGTCTGAAGTGTGAAAAACTATTTTAAACAATTTTTTCACCTGAATATTGTTATTCATCAGAAACTACGTCCAACATTATCCAGAACGTATTTCCTTGTTCAAATCTCCTCAGCGGACTCTCTGACAGCCACAGATAAAAGTTTAGAGTGTTTGGGAACAGACTGTTAGCTGTTAGCTGTTAGCGGTCGCTGCATGTGGTGGATGTTTCCTGCTGAGGCGATGCATCATCAATGACGAGTTAATCTGAAACACCAGCTCCATCTGCAGCACTCGGCTGCTCCTCTGTCCTGGTTCCTCTAAAATGATCCCACACTGTTGCCACGTTTCGTCTCTTTCTTGGTGGCTCTTCTTTCTGTTGCTTGCCAGCTCCCTCCACAGCTGCTAATAGCTGTTAGCATTCTTTAACGGCCCACTGGCAGAAACGCAGCACAAACATCCACCTGGGAAACGCAGAACTGAATCAAATGCAGCAGGCGGGGCTTGACTGCACCTGTAAAAGTATTGAATCAGGAAGGAACCAATAAAATCTTCTGCTGAAATCGTTTGGAAACTAAAACTCTGCAGATAAACCGTTTCAGCAAAACCATTTTCAGTGAAGAACATTTAACGGTTAACTTTACTTCCTGCAGGCGTAGCGGAAACAGGAAGTCCGTCAGAACCAGAAGCTCCTCCAGATTAAACCAAATGAAAATGTTTGGCGATGCTTTCAGGCAGAAGAGCTGAAGTTTTCCTTGTGGGCCTGGCGGCGGACGGGTCGGTGTCGGCCCGGTAATTAGTTCAGGGACATTAACTGCTGATCACTGGCTGCTTTTATTAGCCATTGCTGAGGCTGCTTAGCTTTCTGGACACCAAGCCAGACGGTCAGCTGGTCGGCCATGACGGCGTTCCCTCTGCCCACCAGGAGCGGTAGACCCAGCCGGGCCGGACCCAGCCGGGCTGGACCCAGCAGGACGGGACGCTGGTTCTGGTTCCGCCAGGACCTGGTGTCGGTTAATCGCAGAGAAATTTTTCTGGGATCTCCATGACAATGAAGCGGTAAACCGTCTCCAGGATGATGTCCGCCATGATGTCCGCCATGATGTCCGCCATGATGTCCGCCATGATGTCCGGCTGAGACGCGTCCGCCTGCTCTGGTTGCTGGGGAGATGCCACATGCGGGGAGCGTTGCTCGGTCCGCTGTGAAGGAATCCAACATCAACCCCAAGCAGAGAGGAGGAGCTGCAGCTTAGAAGACCTGCCTGCAATGCCACTCTGTTGCTCAGGTGCAGAACCAGAACCAGAACCAGAACCTCCATCCTGTTGGATGAAGAATAAACCCCAAGATCCTAAAACCAGGCTTAAATTTATAGCATTGAAAATAATCAATTCACTGGAAAATAATCAATTCACTGGAAGGTCCGGTTCTTCAAAACATCTCATATGATCCACAGATCGGATCTTCTGTATTTTCAGCAAAACCTGTTCTGATGATGTGGAGCAGAAAAATAGTTTCTACCAACAAATCTGCAGAAAACCAGAACAGATCTTCAGTCAGTGTGCAGCCATTTTAAAATAACACTGTGCGTGTGTGTGCGCGTGTGTGTGTGTGCGTGCGTGTGTGTGTGCGTGTGTGTGTGTGCGTGCGTGTGCGCATGTGTGTGTGTGTGTGCGTGCGTGCGTGTGTGTGTGCGTGCGTTGACTTGGACTAACTGGGAGCCACTGAAGCTTAGGTGGGAAACAAACACAGCTGGCCGAGGAAATGAGAGCTGAGAGGAGCCGACTTGTTAAATCTGACGGTCAAACAACAGTCAACCCTCTTCACACCAGTGTGTGTGTGTGTGTGTGTGTGTGTGTGTGTTGACCCAGACAGGAGGGAAGCCTCAGGTTGCTCAAATGCTGCAGGTGTGAACGAGTCAGCAGCTTTTTAAAATAGCAGCAGTCTGACCATCCAGGATCAGCGCTGCTGCAGAGCTCAATATTCCACTGTCCCTGAACGTCCCTCAGCAGAAGAACTGGTCAGATTCAAACCACATCCCAGTTTGTAGTTATGGTTTCATCTACAGAGAGAAATTTTTTCAGTTGGTCACAAATAAACATTAAAATCCTTCTGAGGTTAATCATGTGATGCTACTTCCTAAAAAACATGGAATAATTTATTCTATTTAACGACCAGATCTATATTTAATGATCAGATCTATATTAATGATCAGATCTACATTTAATGGTCAGATCAGCTCCACACTGTGACATGGTTTAGTGGTTTAGAGCCTGAACTTTTCTCATGCTGAAGGTTTTCCAGCTGCAGGTTCATTGTTCGCTACAAACGCAGATATGAACTTGTAGCAGGTGATTTGCTCTCCTGGTCTTTTCGTCTCTCGTTGTTCCAACGTCCAGCGGAGGGAACGTTCTCTGAAACAAACACATCCAGTTCTCCAGAAACTCCCGGCTCCGGTTGAAAAGCCAAAAAAGCTCCATGACACTCACGAAGCTGCGCTCCAATCGCGTCGGCAAAGGCGGATCAGGATGTCATGTATTCATCCCATTAGTCAACCCAGCCGTCCAAACGTTCATCAGCACATTTATTCCCCTCCCGTTCAGCCGTCAGTCATGTAGCAGGAGGCAGCAACGAGCCGGAGCCGGACCTGAGAATGTGACGAGTTGATTTATTGGGCAGGAGGCTGCTGGGAGAAGACGGGGTTAATAGAAAGTGAGAGAGCGAAGATGGAGGAGGAAACGAGGCCTTGATGGATGCAGCAGGAGGGAGCGTCCGCCCAGGACGACCCCAGAGGACGGGGCGGGGGCGTTACATGCAGCACAGCTTTACAGGGCGATAAGGCAAACAGACGGCACGCCCAGATCCCCGCTGCTGGCAACACGACGACTTCAAAGAGCCGCCAGAGATCCTGATCTCTGCAGCCGCCAGTTTCCGGTTCAACGCCCAGGAAACGACTGCTGTTGGAGCATCGAGACGCAGCAGCAGAGAGCTGGCAAACGGCGGCCATGTTGGTTCAAGATGGAGCTGGCAAACGGCGGCCATGTTGGTTCAAGATGGAGCTGGCAAACGGCGGCCATGTTGGTTCAAGATGGAGCTGGCAAACGGCGGCCATGTTGGTTCAAGATGGAGCTGGCAAACGGCGGCCATGTTGGTTCAAGATGGAGCTGGCAAACGGCGGCCATGTTGGTTCAAGATGGAGCTGGCAAACGGCGGCCATGTTGGTTCAAGATGGAGCTGGCAAACGGCGGCCATGTTGCTTCAAGATGGAGCTGGCAAACCACAGGTTTTGTTGTTCAGCTCCACCTGGATGTTGATGAGGTGTTTGGATCTCTGCCAGCACTGTGAGGGGTCAAAGGTCAACTCTAAAGCCATACATAAAGTTGAGCTCTACCTGTTCTTTTTCAGGATTTCCAGATTCTTTTTATTACTCCTGCTTGTGTTCATAGCTCAAATCTAAAGTCTGAAAGAAACTGAAGCTTGAAGCAGAAATGGCTGCGCGTTGCTCCCTGACACGCTATTGGCTGCTGTTTGCAAGCAGCCAATAGAAATGCGTTGTTCGTTTCCTGTACTGCTGACTGGTTAGCTACTGTTGTATCGCTGGGACAGTTGAATGAATATTGAGCTGTGTTTGGTGTTTGAACTATTGACTATTAGTTAAAGCTACACTAATCATTTATCCTGATAATTAATGGATTAATTGGACAATAACTTGCTGGTTAGATGTGGACAGATTATTTCTGATTCTATAACTTATGATGAACATATTTTTGAAGCGCTCCGTGGTTCTCCCAGTGGAAACAGACACACTGGCCTACAGGTTTTAGTTTCCCTGCTTTAATGTTCAATTGATTGCAGTTTAACTATTAATAAGTGATCAATTGAAACCAGCTGGAAACATGCAGGACATGGGAAACACAACACCTTCCTCTAAGCACTCAGTGGTTCTGCTTCATTAATAAATGGTGAGGAACACAATTACTGTCCTCAGGTCAGAGGTCAGATCGGAAGATTTACTGACCAGCCGGGTCCTGGAGTACCTGTCCCAGTCTGAACGGAGGAACAGAGAAACTGTGTGTGTGTGTGTGTGTGTGTGTGTGTGTGACACAGCAGATCCCTGCTGAAGGTGTGTCTGCAGCTGATTGGTTGGTTCTGCTCTAATATTTCTCGCTGCAGGTGAGATGAGAATTGATGACCTGCATCAGCAGGGAGGATGGGAAGAGATGCCTATCACACACACACACACACACACACACACACACACACACACACACACACACACACACACACACACACACACACACACACACACACACACACACACACATCCGTTAGGAGACACAGCGTTCCAGAGTTGGTGCATGTCGGGGTTTCTGGCAGCGGACCCAGATCGGACCAGTTTCTCCTGGCTGGTCAGGTTATTGGTATCGTATTGGTTATTGATTAGCATTTTGTCCTCTCTGCATGTCAGTAGAGGACAGAAAAATCCCTTTTGGTTTTACAACAACCATTAATTATTTGCTCTGTTTGTTTGAGTTGATTTAAAATTGAGCCCTAACTCATTAACATTTCCATGTCATTACATGAACTTCAAACGCGATGCGTTCGTTTCCTTCCTGGTTCTGTCAGCTGGTTGATGCATTTGGTGTTTAACAACAATATTTTAAACATCAGGATTTTGCAGCATCTGTGTGAGATGAGCTGAATATTAGGAGGATGATGGTGAGACGTTGTGCGGGATGAATCTGTGCCAGTGAGTCAAAGTTGTGGTTCTAAAACGGGTCGGCCGGTTGGAGGCTCCCTCCCACACCTCCTCTGTCTGAATGAGTCACAGAGTAAAAATAAAACCCGACCCGGTTTTCACCCAAACGCGTTTGACCTCTGATATATTTCTGTCTGACGTGGAGCGCGGAGCCGCTGCAGCCAAACCCAAAACCAATATGTACGACATGGCCGGACCGCTCCGTTTGGGACAGTCGCCGTCGCTTCACGAAGCTCGGCTTCACAGCAGGAGAAGGCGACTCGTATCCGACGTTTTCACTGCCGTCTGAACAAAACGATTCCCACGCAAAACATCAAATCTGAAAACTTTCAGATGTGGAAAATCTGGACATGAACGATGTGTGAAAATCACACACACACACACACACACACACACACACACACACACACACACACACACACACACACACACACACAACACTCCCAATAGAACCACTGAAGATCCCAGTTCAGGTTTCTAACAGGAAGGTGAAAAAAATAAAAACAGACCTGAACAGTTTAAACTGGGAGAGTGTGTGTGTGTGTGTGTGTGTGTGTGTGTGTGTGTGTGTGTGTGTGTGTGTGTGTGTTGCTGTCCAGCTGTCTCTTTCAGTCAGCTGTCGATCTCACACATCCAAACACACGTGACCTGCTGCCGCCCAGCTGTCAGAGTCCATCATGTCTGACCTGGTGGTCCGGTTTGACCACACACACACACACACACAAAACACCACACACACACACACACACACACACACACACACACGCTGAGCTGCTGCTCCTTCATGTTCCAGAATAATATTCCAGGAACCTTTAAATCTGTGTTTTCTGCCTTTAATTCCCCCAAAGCTCTTCAGGCTGAATCAGTTTAAATTTGATCCGCGGTTCGTTGAGCGGTTCTGGTTCTGGTCCTGACTTCCAGCCCAGGTTCTGTCTGGTCCGGCCGTGTTGACGTCGGACCGGGTTTTTACTCTGACTTTCTTGTTCGTCTTGCAGGGAAACATTTGAGTTGTTAATGTTGATGAATATTCATGAGGCTGTAATCCCATTAAACTCATCTCAGTTCCTCTTTATTCTGGTTTCAGAACCGACCCATGATGAGGTTCTGAAGCTTTTTCCTCCCTGAACATGTTAAACATTTTCATAACTTTAGTTTCGATTTGCTGGTTTTGTGGTTGAGATTCAGAAAACTAAACATCTTTTCTTTCAGATGACAAACAAAGTCATAGAATCATCTGATTGATCAATTGGACGCTGTCGTTATTTATTAAAAACATCTTTAATCTTTAAAGCGGGAGGAACCATCTACTCTTCCTGTTTCCCCCGACGGTAAAAACCTTCTGCTGGTTTTACACCAAATGCTTCAGTCATTCAGTTGCACATTCTGTACAGCTTAGTAATGATTCTCTACTTTAAGAAATCTTTTATCTAACATCCAGCAGCAGGTAGGGGAGGGCAGCAGATTCTCAGGCTGTTTTCCTCCTTCAGTCGGGTCGACCCGGTTCTACTGGAACCAGAACATCTGCTCCCCCTCCAGCTGCTGTGGTTCTGAGTCCAACCAGCCTGTTCCCCTCCTGGCCTGTGGGGGCGCTGCACCAACAACCACTGCAGGAAACGACACTAAACCTCTGAAGACGCTGAGAGCAACTTCCTGTTTCAGCAGATGAAACAAGATGGAGGCGTCAGAGTTTAGTGATTTCTCTTTAGTCTTTGGCTGAAGACCAGGAGCCATTTCTGCTGCTAGCGCTAGGCTAGCATGTTAGCTTTGTTGGATTTACCCAGAATGCTCTGCTCTGTAGTCCACTTCCTGCTTTGGAGCACTCTCTGGTCCACTTGGCGTTCACATTCAAACTGAACCAGACCGAGGTTTGGAGGACCAGAGGTCAGAGGTCGATTAGCGTTCACACCTGACCAACCGGGCCGGATTTTCTAGACAGATGGACTGGAGTCGGGTGAAAGCGGGCTGAATGCTGCTGCTTCACGGTTTTATGACAGGACCGTTAGTTTCCAGGATTTCCCAGCAGCCTCTGGGTGAGCCCACGCCTGCAGACTGGTTGACTCGCGGCTTGGTTCTTGTTTTGGAGGTTCGGTATCGTGTCAGATGAGCAGTTTGGACGTTGTGCTGTCAGCTGGTCTCTGCAGATGAAGCTCAGAATGTAATCAGAGGTTCTTCAGCAGTAATTATGTCTCGGCCCTCCCTGCGAGACGCCTTCATGTTTCATTCCTGCAGCAGTTGCATCGTTATAATGAAAAGATTCTCAACATTTCCCCTCATGAGCTGTTAGCATCCTCTCTCTCTCACACACACACACACACACACACACACACACACACACCACACACACACACACACACACACACACTGAAAAGCTCTGATCAAAGTGGACGCATGTTTGGCTGCGTTTGCAGTAGAACCATAATTCCCATGATTCCCTGCTGCTGCTTTCCTTACAGCTGTTTATTTGTTCAGGGCCTCTCCTCAAATTAAATCCTCATTTAGGAGAAGCTGCTGAGCCCCAGGGGCCCAGGGGCCCGGGCTCCTCAGTCCATCCCGACGATGTTTTCAGATCGCTGCATGCCGGGGCGTCGGTGAAGGTCAGGTTAGTGCTGGCCCGATGTCCCGGTTCCTGCCGGTTCCGTCCGGATGTCTGGCGCTCGGTGGGGCCCGTTTTCCTCTCTGGATGGTTCCACAGATGATCTTGTTTGTGGAGACGAGGCGTTCCAGGCGCTGCAGGTCGTCTGCTTGTGTAGCTCCGGAGCTGTAATCCGTCCCGCTCCGTGTTGATGGAAGCCGGGAGGTCAGAGGTCGCCGCTCCGCCTCTGTCCTGCTTCCTGTCACCGATGTGACGGCGCCGCGCCGCCTCCCGCCGGGTTTCGTGTTTTCATCCAGGAGTGGCCCAACAGAGGGTCACCTCTGGAGTTCCTGCTGTGCCGACGTTCCTGACTCGCCCTGCTCCCAGCGAGCGGCCGGGGGAGCGGCCGGGGAGCGGCCGGGGGCGGCCGGGGGGCGGCCAGGGGGCAGCCGGAAACGTCTGCAGATGTTCGGTCAGATGTTGTTGTTTCTGAAGGTTCTGTTGAAGTGACTCGGATCAGAACTCATCCCAACTCCAGATCCCATGAAGTTTCTAGTTTCCAGCTGAAAGCTGTCAGGAAGTCTGATGTTTTTGATGGAAAACCATTTTCAGGTCAGTTTTCTCACCAGTTTTTCTCCAAATCGTCATTCTGCCGTTTGTCTTCCTATAAACGCGTCTGGAGAGTCCGACGGTCCGGATCGGGATCCGACGTCGCGGCGGTTCCCTCCCGTTCCTCAGCCGGGGTTCTGATCACGGACTCTCTGTGGCGAATGCTGCTCCACTAACAGCCCCACAGCATGATGCAGCCGCCTCGGTCCTGTCATCAGTTCTTTCTGATTGGGGAAAATCGTCTCTATGATCAGATTTAAATAAACACTGTCAATAACATCAATATCAAAAAATGAGTTTCAGTTTTGGAGAAATCGTTGTGATTCAGGAATCATTTCTATAAATATTGATCTGTTTTCCTTTAATCGCCTCTTTTTATGCATCTCCATGTTTTGTCCTGTAAAGTCCAGTAAATCCTGGGTTCCTCCATATTTGACCTACTTTGCTGCTCTGACTCATTGCTGCTTTCATCTGGAACCGGGTTTAAATGTTCTGCAGTCATCCTGTCTTTAGAAACGCGGCCCAGTTGGACTTCCTCCTCCGCTCAACATGCTTTTTAATTCATTGGAAGAGTTTCAGTGTTGCATGGCGCTGGCTCTGCCTGCCACCTTATGTTCACACATATGGCCCAGCGCAGCGGCAGCTAGCGCCGGCTCGGCCTTGGACTAGACGGTGGATTGCCCGGTGATTGATTGCCTTTCTGGCGGCGCATCGCTCCGTCCCGATCCAACTGCAGCCGAGCTAATTACAGGAGTAATTAAGAGCGGGAGCAGATTAATCTGAATTCAGTTGAAGGATTTTTGGAGGCAGCGTAGATCGTTCGCTCAGAGGTCACAGCTGATAACGAGGTCGGAACCGGCACAAAGACTCGGAACAATCCGGACTTCTTCCCTCCAAGAGCAGCAGTAATCTGTTTACCCTGAACACCAACACCGAGTCTAATCTGAGGGCTGAACACCTAAATCTCATTGTGCAGGTAAACGGTGTAATCCTGCTTCCCTCCAGAGGAAATGCGTCGCTGGCGGCCAGCGGTCCATTACTACAGAACCGACCCGGTTCTGCCAGGCGTCTCTCCGTCTGATGGGCCCAGGTGGGAATCTGTCACTATTATTGGCTCCTGGCTGGTTCTGCTGCGTCTCATTGGCTGCTGGGGAAATTCCAGCTGACACTCCGGTTCAGGTCCAGACAGGAACTTTCACACCTTCTGGATCCAGTTTGTCTGAAACGGGCTCAGTTTCAGCCCGGGTTCTCATCTCCACAAGCCCATCAGAATCAGAACCTCTTGCTGAGATTAAAACTTTCTTCCAGGTTCAGTTCTGACACGCTGAGCCGTTTCGGATTTTCTGAAGGAGGAACTAAAACCCAAACCGGGTTGGGTCTTGATGACTGCAGACTTTCCCTTGTTTGTGTGATTTAGTTTTGTTCTGCAGTATTTTAGGGCCTCTGAGGTTTTTCCTGTCCAGAACCTGGATTCTGCTCTCGGACGTTGATCTGCGTGTTTCCGTCTCTTTGCTGCTGCTCCAGTATTTCTGGACGGGTCACACGGCCGTAATTATTATTTGGGTCGGGATGCGGACGCCGTCTGAGTCGCGCTCTGATGCGGCGCCAGGAGCAGCTGCCTTGTCATTCACACCAAATAGGAAATGCATCTGCAGCTTTCTATCTTTAGATCCACTCAGCAGTTTTCACATAGTGTTCTGAACCCGACCCGCTCCCTGTGGCCCAGTCCAAGCACCGCTGACCGGCCGCATCACAGTTGGCGTTTAAAAATAGAGCAGAGCCTCTTTCACATTAAACTCACAACCCCACATACAATAACTCCTAAAAGGTCGAACCAGAGAGACCAGCAGAACCGGCTGGTTTCTGGTCAAAACCCGCTGGGTTCAGAAGTTTGTCATTGCTGGAGCCGCTGCAGTCTTGGTTCTGCTGGTGAGAACTGGACCACGGGAAGAGTTGACCTTTTTTACACTTCTCATTATCTTCAGTTAATCTCGAGATTGATACATTTCTGTTTTGTTTGATCGGTTCTGTTTTGTTTGATCGGTTCTGTTTTGTTTGATCGGTTCCGTTTTGTTTGATCGGTTCTGTTTTGTTTGATCGGTTCCGTTTGTTTGATCGGTTCCGTTTTGTTTGATCGGTTCTGTTTTGTTTGATCGGTTCCGTTTTGTTTGATCGGTTCCGTTTTGTTTGATCGGTTCCGTTTTGTTTGATCGGTTCCGTTTTGTTTGATCGGTTCTGTTTTGTTTGATCGGTTCCGTTTTGTTTGATCGGTTCCGTTTTGTTTGATCGGTTCCGTTTTGTTTGATCGGTTCTGTTTTGTTTGATCGGTTCTGTTTTGTTTGATCGGTTCCGTTTTGTTTGATCGGTTCTGTTTTGTTTGATCGGTTCCGTTTTGTTTGATCGGTTCTGTTTTGTTTGATCGGTTCTGTTCTCTCTGCTGTACGGTGGCCCTGAGCTGTAAACCACTTTAATATTAATGTAGCACAACTGTAAATGACAACAACACCACAACATTATGAAAACGGAAAGAGTGTCCCAGTTGGAGACCTGAGATCGCTGATTGGACGACGGTGCTTTTGAGCCGGAAGTGATTGTTGTTGCGATGCGCTCTCGCGTCGGCCATATTGAAAGTGGCTTCACACCTCTACAGTGATGGACTCACAAACATATTAACACAATTTCATAATCCAATGTGCATCTATTGAAGATATGAACAAAAAACATGACTTCATTTCAGGTTTTATGCATTTTAGTGTAAAAACAAACTTTGATGATAGTTGTCAAACTTTAGCTACATATTTGTACTGTTTTGTGTAATATGTAATATGTCAGCTGTTCTATAGACAGCAGTGTGAACAAAATCTAACAGACTAAATTATTTTCAATTTTCCTCATAAATTCTCTTAATACCCTAATAGTTCATATTATACAGGCAACACAGAGACAGACAGGGATTCAGTCTGCTGGTCAAACTGGGACCAGTTTGGTGACTGGCTAGCCACAGGCTAAAGCTAATGATAACAATGATTTAACAATAGAAAATACATCCCTGATTCATTCACATTCAGAAGAAACAAACATATCTCCACCATATCATTAGCATCTGTTGGTGTCTGTTAGCATCCATTAGCATCTGTTAGCGTCTGTTGGTGTCTGTTAGCATCTGTTAGCGTCTGTTAGCGTCTGTTGGTGTCTGTTAGCATCTGTTAGCATCTGTTAGCATCTGTTAGCGTCTGTTGGTGTCTGTTAGCATCTGTTAGCGTCTGTTAGCATCTGTTAGCGTCTGTTGGTGTCTGTTAGCATCTGTTAGCGTCTGTTAGCGTCTGTTGGTGTCTGTTAGCATCTGTCAGCATCTGTTAGCGTCTGTTAGCATCTGTTAGCATCTGTTGATGTCTGTTAGCATCTGTTAGCGTCTGTTTTATCAGATGTCAGTGAGGCTGATGTGTTCTGTTGGAACTTATTTTATAACATTTGCTAAACATTTCAGTATTTTTGCATTATTAAGGTTATTTATTGCAACAATAACAAAAGTTTATCAGAGCCTCATAATCACACGGCTGCAGATATAAACCCAAACAAAACGTCTGAATCATTTTCTCTGATGGATTAAAGGTTGATGTTGATGGAAAAGCACAGTTCAGTTTATGGTGACAAGAAGTCATAAATCTGACCTGCATTGTTTTTCATGGTGACAGGAAAGGACAGAATAGATTAATAATTAAATATTGTTTATTGTCCCAGAGATGGGAAATTAAAGATAAATAGAAGCATCTGTTTTCTCGCTGAGGTTTTAATAAGGTGTTACTAATTTACAGTACACTGTAGTTAATACTGTAGTTATTAAAAATTACATATGCAGATCTGGAGAGGTGAGGCAACGACCAGAGCAGCAGGATGAAAAGCTGGCTGCAGAACGGAGAAGGCTGCGTCTGGACTTTTCGCTGATGGAAAAGTGTTTTTAGCAGCTTTAAAGGATTGAAAGCAAAGTTTGGTGGGAGGCGACGTGTTGTTGCTAGGAGGCTCCTGCAGAGAATGCACTTTCTCTGACGGGACAAAGTGGAATCACAGCGGGACTCTCCCTCTTTCCCACCCGTCTTCTCTGCTTTCTTTCACTCCCTGAGGCCTTTTGTTCCAACACACACTCAGTCAGGAGGGGATCTGAGTTCAGGCCTGCAACACACACTCGGTTTGACCTCACAATGGAGAAGGCATGCATTCATTGGGCTCCCCCAGAAAGCCCCGGCTGGTTGGCCATTGTTGGTTAAGTCACCTCCCCCTCCTTCATCTCTCCATCTTTCATCCTTTATTCCCCAAACCGGAGCTGAACTAATCAGATTACTCCCGGCGCTCCGGTGCAGGATGGATTTTTATCAGCCAGATTTCTGAGGTTGGATTGGCTGTGAGGTTCTTCATCGTCGGCTCACCTCTCGTCTTCCTCTCGTCTTCCTCTCCTTCCAGATCTCCGACCCGATGGGACCGCCGGTGCTCTGAGGACAAAAGGAGGCGGGGGGTTTGGAAGGACGGATTTGGTGGATCTGCTGGGGGTGCATGCTTCCCCTGCGGCCCGCCCCTCCTTCCTCATCATCATCATCCTCCCTCCTGCTGCTCTCTGCTTCGCTGTCGGGCAGACAAAAGGCCCAGAATGTGCGGTGAGGGCGGTGCGGGCTGGCTGAGGAGGGTCAGAGGTCACGGCGGGACTCTGCCCAGGACTACAGTCTGGCTGTTGGTGCTGCTGCTCGCCGCCGCGGGCTGGACGCCGCCTGCGGCCCGCGCCGAGCTGGAGCTGGACATGCTGGGAGGACTGGTGCTGCTGGAGGCGGGCGGAGACGGCGAGGAGCTGGGCGGCGACCTGGAGGCCTCCATGCACTCCTCGCTGCTGCAGGACTTCCAGGAAGCGATGGACAGCCGGCAGGCCGCGGAGCTCGGCAGCCTGGCGGCGAGCCGGCAGGAAGCCGTCGCGCCCGCAGCTTTCCCAGACTCCTCAGCGGCGGTGGGCCGCGTTTTCCAGATCAAGGTGCCAAACAAGATGGAGGTTGTTCAGCTGGGAGACATCGTCAAGGTGAGTCAGCACAAAGCGTCGCATGGAAAGATGCATGCTGAAGCAGGAGGTGAAGCCGGTTATCCTGGAATCTGTCCTGTAATCGGTGGGTTGCCGGTTCGATTCCCACTCAGTCAGCCGGCCCACAGCGGCGACAAGCCAAAAAAACCCAAATCCCTCCAAGTCATTTTGGTTCTACTGAGACTCCATGTTTTTCCAGTGTTATTAGTGAAATAATCTACCAGCGGAATTAGAACTTTTTCATCAATATTAAGGAATTGTTCATTTAGAACAAATCTGAAAAGTCACATGCAAGTTAGTTTTGTCTTATTTCAAATTAACTGACATATTTGTACCAAAATGACTTGGTAAGGTTTGTGTTTTTGCAGCTTGTCACCATCAGGTTGTGAATGAAGCTTTGGAGTCCTCTGGACTTGATGAACGCTGCAGCACTACTTACCGTATGATGACCGATAAACGATGAGTTCAGGAGCTGCAGCTGGTTTATTGAGGAAGTCCTCAGGAGTTTCTGGATTCTGCTGAGAAGAAGGTAGATCAGAGTCCGAGCGGAGACTCTTTGTGTCGGCCGTTGGACCTGATGGACCTGATGGACCTGATGGACCTGATGGATCTGATGGATCTGATGGATCTGATGGATCTGATGGACCTGATGGACCTGATGGATCTGATGGATCTGATGGACCTGATGGACCTGATGGACCTGATGGTCCTGATGGACCTGATGGACCTGATGGACCTGATGGACCTGATGGTCCTGATGGACCTGATGGACCTGATGGACCTGATGGATCTGATGGTCCTGATGGACCTGATGGACCTGATGGTCCTGATGGACCTGATGGTCCTGATGGACCTGATGGACCTGATGGACCTGATGGATCTGATGGACCTGATGGTCCTGATGAACCTGATGGTCCTGATGGTCCTGATGAACCTGATGGTCCTGATGGTCCTGATGGATCTGATGGATCTGATGGTCCTGATGGATCTGATGGTCCTGATGGTCCTGATGGACCTGATGAACCTGATGGTCCTGATGGTCCTGATGGATCTGATGGACCTGATGGACTTGATGGACCTGATGGTCCTGATGGACCTGATGGATCTGATGGACCTGATGGACTTGATGGATCTGATGGTCCTGATGGTCCTGATGGATCTGATGAACCTGATGGTCCTGATGGTCCTGATGGACCTGATGGACCTGATGGACCTGATGGACCTGATGGTCCTGATGGATCTGATGGACCTGATGGACCTGATGGATCTGATGGACCTGATGGATCTGATGGACCTGATGGACCTGATGGATCTGATGGACCTGATGGATCTGATGGACCTGATGGACCTGATGGATCTGATGAACCCGATGGTCCTGATGGATCTGATGGATCTGATGGACCTGATGGATCTGATGGACCTGATGGTCCTGATGGATCTGATGGACCTGATGGACCTGATGGACCTGATGGTCCTGATGGACCTGATGGATCTGATGGACCTGATGGTCCTGATGGATCTGATGGATCTGATGGACCTGATGGACCTGACGCAGTGCGGCTTCCTGCCGTCCATCAGCAGGTCCTGGAGGGAGAGGCTGCTGACCCTCTCCATCTTCCTGTGGGGGAGCTGTGAAGTTCCCGGGCCTGAAGAGGTTCCTCGCCCCTCCGGTTGGTTCTCCTTCCAGGTCCATTCAGAGCTCTGAGGCAGAACCGGCCCGGTCCCTGAAACTTCTCCACTCCTCGTGAACTTGGAGAATCATCTGTCTGAAAACCTGCCGCAGGAATCGGCGCTGTGTGGTCCTTTACAGAAATATTTCACCTGTAATCGCAGCTCATTTTACAAAATAGCCGATTTTCTGTAATGAAATCTCAGGAGGAAACATTAAAGTCTGTGTCCTTCCTGTCCTCCTTCACCTGCAGCTGGAGCACCCTGCCCACACACACACAGACACACACACACACAGACATACACACACACACACAGACACACACACACACACAGACACACACACACACACAGACATACACACACAGACACACACACACACACACACACACACAGACATACACACACAGACACACACAGACACACACACACACACACACACAGACATACACACACACACACACACAGACACACACACATACACACACAGACATACACACACACACAGACACAACACACACAGACACACACACACACACACACAGACACACACACACACAGACATACACACACACATACACACACACACACACACACACATACACACACACACACACACACTCTCTCTGTGGGGAACGCTGTTTGTCTCAACAAACGTTCCATCAGCAGCAGGCGGCTCTGAAAGTTTCTGCTGGTTTTGTTGTCCTGACACTCATCCCTCGTTCCGGGGCGGGTCGCTCAGCTAACACCCTCTGCTGGAGGGTGGGGGGGTTAGGGGCGTCTGGGGGGGCAGGAGGCCCTTCAGGGCCTCAGGAAGGTCTCTGTTTGGGGAAACATCCCGACTGTCTAATGGAAGGTTACAGGTTAGATTCCTGTAAAAGGTTAGAGCTGGGAGTTTCTTCTCCTTATTTTTCCTTCCATACTCTCTTCCCCTCCTCTTCCTCATCTTTTATTGCTCGTCCTGCACCCCTCCCTCTGCACCCCTCCATCTGCACCCCTCCATCTGCACCCCTCCCTCTGCACCCCTCCCTCTGAACCCCTCCCTCCCCCCAGCTGTTCTGGAAGGTCGGCGGGTTTCAGAGGGAAAGGCCAAATCAATTTCTCAGCTCAGGTTGGGGCGGGGTCCGCCCGCAGCACGCCCGTCCCGCCTGCACGTTCAGCCTCTGCTGGCGGTTTTTAGGCCAGGACAGTGAATGCATCACCGTTTATCTGGTTGTATGGCGTTTTCCTGATCATCACCTGCAGCCTCCATCAGGTTCCAGCTACAAAACATCAAACTGGTTTTGCGAGATCGTTCTTGCTGCTAGTTTAATGAGACCCCAGTCAGACTTCTGTGTGAACGGTTTCCGACCCACAGCAGTAAAGATGGCTGCCGCAGCGCTCCTTCTGCAACAGTAATTCAGCTGGAGTTTATTTGGTGGTGTCAGAGTAAAGGGGATCAGACAGTCTGATTTAGTCCCCCTTTTCAGTGGGACTAAATGTGGAAGCCTATAGCCCTCCTGTTAGCTTAGCAGCCCTGCTGTTAGCTTAGCAGCCCTGCTGTTAGCTTAGTAGCTCTGCTGTTAGCTTAGCAGCCCTCCTGTTAGCTTAGCAGCCCTGCTGTTAGCTTAGCAGCCCTCCTGTTAGCTTAGCAGCCCTCCTGTTAGCTTAGCAGCCCTCCTGTTAGCTTAGCAGCCCTCCTGTTAGCTTAGCAGCCCTGCTGTTAGCTTAGCAGATGGCAGCCCTTTTAATCAGACGGTCTGATGTTTCACGGTCGGTCGGGGTTTGGTTCTGATCCAAACTTCAAACCTTTTCCTCATTAATTTCATTTTTCCTGAGAAATGGAAACACGATCTGGTCTGAGATGTTCTGTCGGATCTTCTGCAGAGGAAGCTGCAGAAGAACTGGTTTCCAGGGAACTGCTTCTAAAACAGCCAATGTTTTTATATTTTGCATTTTATTTTACATTCCACACCTGGCCCTAGAAAAGTTCCCCAGGATTTAACTAGGACCCTGAGACGGCACTAAAACCTGCTCAAATCCTCAGCTGTTTCAGTTTTTTTCCCTCTCCAGCTTCTGTTTTTTGTTTTTGTTCTTAACTTTTTGATTCCCCCTGCTGGGCTCTTACTGCAGCTTTGCGGTTCCTCCAGAACCCGTCGCTTGGTTCTCCGGGTCTTTAATCGTCGTCTCTCTGCTGCTCGGATCTCAAACCGTTGTGTTTTTCCAGTGAAGCTCTGCAGCCTCTCTGGCAGCTGGCAGGACGGGAGCGGAAAACTGGAGAACTGGGAGGAGATAAAACCCAGCAGAACATATGAGTCCCGGGCCGGGCCGGGCCGGGCCGGGCCGGGTGCTGTAGCACGCTGCCATGAGGTTCCTGGCGCCGCAGCGCTGGCGGCCATGTTGCTATGTAATTAAACGTACAGCAGCAGCTGGACTCACATGTTCCGGATTATTTTCTTCCACATTCATTCATGATTCAACTGGATGTGCTGGTTCTGGAAACCATTACTGGTTCTGGAAACCATTACTGGTTCTGGAAACCATTACTGGTTGAAACCATTACTGGTTCTGGAAACCATTACTGGTTCTGGAAACCCTCCTCCCAGGTTTGGCTCCGCCCACTACCATTGTTCCTTGCTCCTCATCGTGTGAACTTTGACCTCGGTGAAGCTCAGTCTTCCTGGGAATTCAGAACCAACGTGAGTTTGAAATGTTCCTTCATGTTTGGAGTTCCCTCTTTGCCTCGGTGCTTCATCAGAACCTTCCAGAACCGGCTGCTTGATGACGTCACAACAAACAGTGGACTCGTTTTGTCATTTTATATTTAAAATTGATTTGGGGACTTTGTGTATCGATTCTGAATTGTATAAAATGAGAATTGGGAATAAATGTTGTGGCTCACCCTGAATGTTCCTGTTCTGACTCGGTCCGGGTCCCAGCCGCTCCGATTGGACCGTGGCGGTCTGACCCTTCCCCCTCCTCCCCTACGCCTCCGGATCTGAGCCTCCTGCTGCTTTATTTATTAACTCCAGAATAACATCATTAAAAAGTGATTTCTGTCTTTACTGGGGGTTCGGTTGGGATCTGGATGTTCAGGATGTTTCCGTCTCCGGGTTCTCCAGCTTCCTCCCAGTAACGGTTTGAGAACCAGCAGCTGGAGGATCCTGGGAAAAGCAACGTTTAATCACCGGGAGGAGAGAGGAGAGAGGGAAGAATGAGGAGGAATCGAGAAGATGAGGAGGAAGAAAGCCTCATTGTTGGAGGAGAAAGGAGGAGAAAGGAGGTCATTGTTAGAAAAGCCTCATATTTAGGAGGATGAAGAGGAGCTGGCAGAGGGACATGCAGCGGAAAATGTGATGGATAGAGAATGGAGGGATGGATGGAGGGATGGATAGAGGAATGGAGGGATGATGGATGGATGGATAGAGGAATGGAGGGATGATGGAGGGATGGATGGAGGAATGGAGGGATGATGGAGGGATGATGGAGGGATGGAGGTGAAGCGCTGGCCGCTGCCAGCCGCTGCCAGGTGGATGTTCACAGCAGCGTTTCCACCTCTGGCTCATTTTCTGCTCTTAAAAATAAATTAGTGGCTGAAATCCACGGCAGCAACTTTCCCACTGTGGGAGCAGAACCTGCAGAACCGAGCCGAACTGGCCAATCAGAGCTCAGCTCGCCACCACTACCTTCTGCTCCTCCTTTTGTTTACACTGAAGGAAATGAACGGGCAGAACCAGAACTCCTGCGGGCCGGTCCAAACGGAGGACGGCGGTGCCGGCTGAGCGGTTCGGGAGCCGGACGGAAAATTCCCCGAGCCGCAGCCGGTTCCAGGAAAACGGGCCGGTACTATTAATGGATCTAATCTGGGAGCGGCGAACATGAGGAAGACATTACGGGTCGTAACTTTCATGTCTTCAGACGGGCGGCTGCGCATGCGCGCCGCACCGCAGCCCACAGACACGCGGAAGCAGCGGCCATTAAAATATGGCAGAACTGAACGGCCCGGTTCTGGTTCCAGCTGGGACCCAAACAGGAGACCGGACCGCAGGGTGGGACTCGAACCCGCGACCCGCCTGCTGCTAGGAAACAGAGACAGCCAATAATAGTCTTTTCTAAATACTGAAGCTGTTTCAGATTATAAAAGCAAATATTAAACTAAATAAGTTTGGAAACAAGTAACATGAACTTTGACTACTTTAATTAAATACTCGGGTTAATTTTGTTAGCCATCTTGGCTCCGCCCACCTTGGCTGCTTTCCAGACACGTGACCTGCTCTTCATCTCCAACGCATTCAGGACAGCCGCCCCCTGGTGGCGGAGGTCTGGAACTTCATTTATTCATCCGTACATTTTCTAAATGGACCAAACTCAAAGCACATTATTGGTAGATTAATTTCCACATTGATGAGTTTTCAGTTTAGATCGATTTATTAAACATCTGAAGAGCCAATCAGTGGCCGCCTCTGGCCTCCAGCTCACTGATTGGTTAAATTCTGCAGTGAAATCCTCTGAAGCAGTGAAGTCTGTCGCCATGTTGTTGCAGCTTCCAGTCTGACGTTAATGATGTCGCCCTCATATGAAGCTGTCAGGTCAAACTTTACGATGATGAGCTCACTGTGCAACCCTTGACCCCGCCCACCAGGAGGCGGCCACGCAGAGGAATCCGCCGGATGCGGTAACGTCTCCCTGCGTTTCACGCCTGTCGCTCCTGGAGCCGGTTGGTTTGGAGGCCAGCCTGCTGCACGGCGGCGGCTTCCTGGCTGTCCTGCCTGCTGATAGTCACGGCGGCTCATGATGATGAAAGGAGCTGCAGCTGATGAGATTATCACTCGTTTCCTTTTAATGAAGCCTTTTAAGTTGGGGCCAAACAGATGTGGCTGCTCCGCCTGCCGTTCATTCTTCAAACCCGACATTATAATCCATCATGGAGAGCCAGTTCCTCTGCAGTAACGCTCCTGAACGAGGCGGATAAATTCACTCCGCTTGCCATCCCTGCGCCACTGCTGCAGCTTTCCAGAGACGGGTTCTGACTGCAGCAGCTTTCCAGAGACGGGTTCTGACTGCAGCAGCTTTCCAGAGACGGGTTCTGACTGCAGCAGCTTTCCAGAGACGGGTTCTGACTGCAGCAGCTTTCCAGAGACGGGTTCTGACTGCAGCAGCTTTCCAGAGACGGTTCTGTCCCGTTTCTTCCGGACCCGTCCTGCAGGAGGCTGGTTTCTCTCAGCTGACGGCCCGTGGAGCCGAACATCAGGCTCCTCTGAAGCTTTACGCCGGAAACGACTGGAAACTTTTTCCAACCTTCCTCTGAGAGAGGAGGAGGAAGGACGAAGTTTCTGCCGGGAGTTGAAAGGGTTCGACTCCAGATGAGCATTTATCACTGGGTTCACTGGTCGTTTTCCATAACGATTTCACATGTAGGAACAGAAACAAGAAAAAGTTTGATTGCATAAAATTATTTTGATTTTGATTCCAACAGGAAAAGTTTAGTGGTTTTCCTGTTTTCCAGCCTGCAGAGGAACCTGAGCCACAGGTTGGTTTGGTCCGTTTCCCACAGGTCAGAGGTTCACGATGGAAATAAAGTCTTTTTCTAGTTGAACTGGAGCCAATCAGAGGAGAGGATCTGCTCCTTCTCTGCATTTGATTGGCTCTGAGCTCGACATCATTTTCTCAGTCTGAATGGAAACGTCCCTCCTTCAGGACCGAGTCCAATGAGAAATCTTTTGGCTTATACAAAATGTTGACCTTTGACCTTTGAATTTTTAGGAAATGTTCTTGGTTCATCGGCTCATCCACCTACCTGTTAGTCACATTATGCAGATTTCTGATTTCACTACATAACATTGTTTTAGACAATGTTGGAAATACATGAGAAAATGGAAAAAAGCAAATGATTCAGTTCCTTCCTAATGATTCAGTTCCTTCCTAATGATTCAGTTCTTTTCTGAGTAATAAATATTTCATCATTCCTTGGTCATTTTTAGCAAATAATGAATCTGCAGTTAAAAATCCTTCATACATCGACATGAGAAAAACTTATTAACCTAAACAGAGTTTAGGTTAATAAAAGGAGTTTAGAGGAGATTTTGTTGAAATTCAGCTTTTGAAACTGTTTTGTCCCGTCTCTGTTGTGGTGATGAAATCTGTGTTCTTGTTTCGTGATTTAAAACCAGCGGCGGGGCAGCAGGTGGAGCAGGTGGAGCAGGTGGAGCAGCAGGTGGAGCAGCGGGTGGAGCAGTGGGTGGACAGTGGGCAGCAGGTGGAGCAGCAGGTGGAGCAGTGGGTGGAGCAGTGGGTGGAGCAGTGGGTGGAGCAGGTGGAGTGGGTGGAGCAGCAGGTGGAGCAGTGGGCAGCAGGTGGAGCAGCAGGTGGAGCAGGTGGAGCAGCAGATGGAGCAGTGGGTGGAGCAGTGGGTGGAGCAGAAGACGTGAACGCCCGTCTCCTGTCTCGTCAGAGGACCTGCTGTCTCCACAGGGATGAGAGCCTTGAGCTCCGTCTCTCGGTTTGCTTCTTGCGGTCCTGCTGCCGCTGTAATGATGCATCCTGGGAGCAGCTCGCTGCATAATTCATTAACTGGGATTTATTAGCCACAGAATTAATTTGTGGGTGGGGGAGTCACGCTTGTTCCTGAGCTTATCTTCATCGTCCCTCCCCTGTGATCCATTTCTCTTCATCAGCCTCATAATCGACCGACTTATTTTAGTTTTAGCCGCGTTTAAATAACGATTCAGCTCTGCGTTTGTATTTGCATGTGAGGAAGAGGAGGGCGAACTGGATTTCTTGTCCAGGTACCTGAATCGAAACGCCGACTGATTCAGCCTCTCGCAGCAGCTGACTGGTACAAATACAGCAGATGGAACCAGTTCACAAACTGATCATGGTTTATTAGCTCAGAGTTGTAGTTTGGCCACCATCCAGAAGAGGGCGCCTCTGGGCCTCCTCAACCTGAGCCAGTTCATACAGAAACAAAGATGGCAGCACTAACCAGGAAGGAGAAACGGTCCAAACAAAGTCCAGATGCATTTCTGCGGTTCTGTTTTGAAATATAAACTCGATGTAATTCAGCCGACTCAAGAAATTGTTCAGATTTGTTTCTTTGTTTTTTTAATTCACCACATTTAATTTGACTGATTTTGGTGGGTATGATTTGGAAAGATGGCCGACCCTCTTGATAGAAACGAAAAGCCAGAATTTTAAAGGCAACATGACGTAAAATATCTTTTTGTTATTGTCATCAGAAACAAACATGGAGCGTTGCTTTGATTGTTTTATGCATGTTTGAAAATCCTGTAATCTCCATGGCAACCGTTCAGCTGTGAAAATCACCTGGATGGACGTAGCCCCGCCCTCCAGCTGCTCCCTCTCTCGGCTCCTTCAGACTAGCCAGCAGCAACTAGCAAACAGCAGCTGAGCTCATCATCGGAGCTGCTGCTCAGAGCAGCGTTGGGAAATAGAGGAGCCATGTTGGGACCACTTCCTGGAGGCGGAGCTTCAGACAGAGCAGGAGCTTCTTAAAGAAACAGACGTTTTATCAGTTAATTATTTGTCGACTTTAACTTATCAGTCGATAACTTGTGCTCTAATCCAAGTTGCCGTGGTACCCAAAGTGTGAATCTCCCGTCTTGATGACACCGGCGGCTCATTGCTGCTCTCTGGTTTGTCTCCAGGTGACGGAGGTTGGGAAAGGCTCGCTGCCCGCCTGGCTGCACTGGGACGCCGGCAGCGGCGTCCTGCGGGGGCTCCCTCTGGACGAGGATAAAGGAGTCCACTACATCTCTGTCACCATCTCCAACCGCACTTCCTCATCCTCAGAGGAGTTTTCCATCGAGGTTCACCCGGATGACGGCGACTCGGCGGCGGCGCTGTCCGGCGCGGCGGCGGACGATCCCGTCCAGCTCTTCTTGTGTAGCAACGAGGAGCCGGTCACGGTCCTGACGGTGATTCTGGACGCCGATCTGACCAAGATGAGCTCGGCGCAGCGCGTGGAGCTGCTGGACAGGATGAGGAGCTTCTCAGGCGTGGAGCTGCAGGGCATGAAGATGCTGCCAGTGGTCAACAACCGGCTGTTCGACATGTCGGCCTTCATGGCCGGGCCAGGAAACGCCAAGAAGGTCAGCAGATAAAGATGGTTGGCTGTAAGCTAACAAAGGACAATAAGTTAAACTTTGTTCATAACTTCTCCTGGTTTCTGTGCATAATTAATATGTTTAGCGTTTATTCTTCTTCTTTCGAAGTTCAGAGGTTCAGTCACATGAACCTCTGAGCTTCTGTTAGCTGTCGATGCTAACAGGGCAACAATCTGGTTCTCCTCCCAGCCTTCAGTTTGCTGCTTCCATCTTCAGCAGCTGGCCAGATTATCAACAAGCCAGAAACCAAAACAGTTTCTTTACTTTCTGAAACATCTTAGTAAATAATTCACATGCATCTGTTCTCCCCACACAAACATAAAAAATGTGATTTGTCACCACAAAAACTCAAGCTGCCATATCTGCAAGACACTATTTTTCCTTAGTGTAAGTGAGTAAAACTCAGGATTTACCTTTCAGGTCCTAAAAGACTGGAGTTCATCAGCAGGCCTTAAACTCAGCCTAATATTTCTCACAGAGCTTCTCTTGGGTTCAGGAGCTGCTGCAGAAATCGAACTGCAAAAATAATCCGTCTCATTAGAGCAGCTATAATGTTACAGAACGGTCAGCTGCTGTTTCTCTCCTCTTTGATAATTGAATCATTGGCCGAATCGTACAGAAACCCAGCAGCTTCACCGCTGTGTTTGTTTCTCAGGTGGTGGAGAACGGAGCTCTTCTGTCATGGAAGCTGGGCTGCTTCCTGGACCGGACCACCGTTCCAGACATCAACAGCGTCCAGGGTCCAGCTAAAGACGGATCCATGTCTGCCAGGCTGGGGTACCCTGTGGTGGGATGGCACATCGCCAACAAGAAGCCACAAGTCCCAAAGCGAGTGAGAAGGCAGCTGAACAACACCCCGACGCCCGTCCTGGCCGTTCTTCCTCCAACCACGGCGGCTGAACCTCCGGTCAGGATCGTCCCGACTCTCTCCTCTCCCTCCATCGCTGCGCCCACAGAAAGTTCTGCCCCTCCGGTTCGGGGCCCTGTGCCTCTGCCAGGGAAGCCTACAATCAGAATCCGTGACCCCATCGCCCACACCCCGACCCTGGCCCGCCTCAGCCGACCAAGGTTGTTGTCACCACCAGCACCGTTTCCATTCAGCCGTCCATGTCCAGGAAGATCCCTGTAGAGGCTACCGCCACGCCCACCATCCCACCCAAAGAACCACCCAGGAAACCAACCAGCACCACCCCGAAGAGCCCACCACCCAAAGCCCCCACAGCCAGCACGCCGTCGCCTGGTGTCATCGACGACCCAAACAACAAGAAGCCGGTGCTGAGGAACCCCATCGATCAGGTCGTTGCACTGGTGGGAACGTACTTCGAGGTTAAAATCCCGTCTGATACCTTCTTTGACAAAGAGGACGGAACCACAGACAAGCTCCGCCTGTCTCTGAAACAGAACCACAAGGATGTGGTTGGAGAGGAGTCCTGGATCCAGTTCAACACCACCAGCCAGCTGCTGTACGGCCTGCCGGACGTTCAGCACGTCGGGAAGCACGAGTACTTCATGCAGGCGACCGACAAAGGAGGCCGCAACGCCATCGACGCGTTTGAAGTCAAAGTGAACCGCTGGCCTGCCAATGACAAAACGCCAGTCGTTTTCACAGCCCGCTTCGAAGGAGAGCCACGGCTCATCACCAACAACATCCACAAGAAGATCCTGCTGGTCAAGAAGCTGGCGTACGTTCTGGGCGACCGCAACAGCAGCACAGTGAGCCTGAGGAACATCAGCAAAGGCTCGATCGTGGTGGAATGGACCAACAGCAGCCTGCCGCAGCAGCCGTGTCCCAAGGAGCAGCTCAGGAACATGAGCAGGACGCTGGGAGACGCCGACGGAAGACCCTCACCAAAGTTCAGAACGTACATGGGGCCGGACTTCTCTCCGCTGGAGGTGAAGGTGCGGGGCAGAGCCAGCTGCCGGACGTATTCCTTCATCCCGCCAGCAGAGGTCGACATCCCAGAACCTTCCGCTGTCACTCCAGGCCTGGGGTCGAGCCGCCACAGCACTGATGACGTCTACCTTCACACGGTGATCCCTGCCGTGGTGGTGGCGGCCATTCTGCTCATTGCGGGGATCATCGCCATGATCTGCTACAGGAAGAAGCGGCGGGGAAAGCTGACCATCGAGGATCAGGCCACCTTCATCAAAAAGGGGGTGCCTATCATCTTCGCCGACGAGCTGGACGACTCCAAGCCGCCGCCCTCCTCCAGCATGCCGCTGATTCTGCAGGAAGAGAAGCCGCCGCTGCCGCCCCCCGAGTACCCAAACATGGCCAGCCCAGAGACCACGCCCCTCAACCAGGAGATGCTGGGGGAGTACACCGCCCTGCGAGACGAAGACCCCAACGCACCCCCTACCAGCCGCCTCCTCCCTTCACGGCTCCCCAGGAGGGGAAGGGCTCCCGTCCAAAGAACATGACGCCGTACAGGTCGCCGCCCCCCTACGTGCCGCCATAAGGCCCGGCTGCCCTCCCCTCACGGCGGAGGGAGGCTCCAGGAACTGCGCTGGGTTCTGCTGTTTCTGTCTGGACTTTTACAGGAAGTGATGTCAAGAGGTGCTAAAGTTCCAAAACAACGGAGGCGATGGTCTGGGTGGGTTTGCTACGGCTTTGAGGGACCACTGGTTCTGTGGTAGCCGCCGCGTTCTGATCCCAGCGGGCCGCTGACTCGACCCAGAGGAAACCACCGGGAGAGCCGCTCTCCTCTCAGCATTTCAGCTTTTTCTACATTTGAAAACTGGATCTGACTTTTTGTCTTTTTCCCCGATAACTTTTATTTTTCACTGGACTGAATCGTTGCCTAACAGCCGCTGTGTCCTGCTAGCGTCACCAGACACGCATCAGAACCTCGAGCCCTAGACCGCGAGAGTGTGTGTGTGTGTGTGTGTGTGTGTGTGTGTGTGTGTGTGTGTGTGTGTGTGTGTGTGTGTGTGTGTGTGTGTGTGTGTGTGTGTGTGTGTTTGGATTCATAACGGTTTGCCTTTTAACTCGGTTTTTATCCTTATTCACAAAGTCTAGCTGAGAATAACAAGGTAGAGATGAATAATCGTTTGTTTTGTTGGTTTTAAGTTCACTGTTTGTCTGGAAGATTTTTTATTTGGTGGAGCAAAGTGGGAGAGAAAGAATCATCTTCCAAAATATTAACAGGTGATTTTTTTATTCCTGTTTTTCTACAAGACAAATCAGCCACAACTTTCAGTCCAGTCCTCTGAGACTGGAGAAACCAGACAGTAAGAGCAACGACTGGAGTCCTGTGGGAACTAGTGGGAAGTGGTGGGAACTAATGGGAACTAGTGGGAACTAATGGAACTGGTGGGAACTAATGGGAACTGGTGGGAACTAGTGGGAACTAATGGGAACTGGTGGGAACTAATGGGAACTGGTGGGAACTAGTGGGAACTGGTGGGAACTGGTGGGAACTAGTGGGAACTGGTCCCAATCATGGACCATCCAGTTTGCACATCAAAAAACCAAAATATGACAGAAAACAGATTGAATGTCCAGCTGCTCCGTGTCGGTGTGGAAACGCTCCGGTTTGGACAGAAAGCCGTCCACATGCCGCCTGATGGGTTGCAGGCGGTAACCAGAGCAACCGACAGCGACTCAGAAACAGAACCGGCCTCGTGGCGAGGAGGTCGGTTTTTACCTGCTCTGATGTCACATCCATCAGCTTCACCGTGACCCCAGCGTGACCCCAGTGTGACCCCAGCGTGACCCTAACGGCTCAGCCGGTCATCTACTGGACATGCTCTGTCTCTGCTGACCCACTGTCAGACGCTCTGGTAACTGCCTGATGACCCTGCTGGCGCCCCCTGGTGTTCAGGCTGCATGTGGAGCGGGTGTGTTCCTGGTTACTGGTTAAACTGGTTTCCCACAGGATTCCAGCTCCGCCTCTTTCCTCTCCAATTAAAACCTGGAACAAGAAACCCGGAAACTTTGAACCAGGGATCGTTTCATTTGATTTGCTTTGATTTTTTTCTACGTGACGTTGGGTCTCTCCAGAAGTCAACTTTTGTTTTCCTGGTTTTTCCAGAGATTCAGGAAAACAAAAACATTGAATTTCCAGCCAGTTTTCTCCCAGAAAAACGTTTTTTTTTTTTTACATTTTGATACAGCCTCAAATTGTTTATTAAAATGATCTGAATTGATGATTAGTCTTCTGTGATTTGTTAAAGTTTTAGCTTAGTTCACCTCTTGGGTCACGTTGGATTGTTTTGCTGTGGAGGCGTCTCCGAGGCGCCGCAGAGACCCGGAAGTCGTTTTGTTTCCATCCTTTGCCTGAGTTGGAGCAGGAAGTGACCCTTTGCAATAAGAGCAGGCGGCGTGGCGTGGCGCCCCGCGGCGTGGCGGGGCACGGCGCTCCATGCAGCCTCACGCTGTGACTCATACTGTCATGATGTTGGTTTTCGCGGGATGCCAAGGCTTTTTTTGCTTATCCAGTGTGCATTGTAATAATAAAACCAACTGGTACCTTTATCAAACCGACGCCTGGTTCGTCTTTCTTGCTTCTCGCCTCAGACCTTGTCCAAACTTCTGTCCTGGTTAAAGGTTTTGCTTTGAAGACCCGGTCCAGTCAATCACATGATTCATGACGGAGTTTCATTTGGAGGCGAGTGAAGCGACGATGAATCAGTTCCTGCAGGAGAGTCGGACCTCAGGGATGATGGAGATTAAGGGAGGATCGATCCGGCCTGATCGATTCCAGCCTGATCGATCCCAGCTTGATCGATCCGGCCTGATCGGTCAGGCCTGATCGATCCAGCCTGATCGAGGTGCCTCTCTGCTGTCAGGCTAAACCAGATGTGTGTGCAGCTGCATGTTGAGTCAATCAGCTGCTGGTCCAGTTGAAGCTGGAGATCAGACTGACTTTAATCAGAACACTAAACATCATGGCTTCCTGTTCCAGGTCCAGTTCCTGTCAGACCCGGAGTTTCAATAAACTGATCATCACCTGATTTCTACTGAAGGCTTCGGCTGCATTTCTTCATATGAATTGATCAGAATTAAAATCCAACAGCTTTAGTTTGGATCTAATCTGGACTCAACAGTAACTGGCATGATGTCCATCATTCCAGTGAGTTTGTGACCAATCAGAACCGAACCTGCATCCATTGTCAAACGCCAGTCAGTGGCGGAGCCAGAGGGGTGGCCGGGGTGGCACTTGCCACCCCCAACAGAGCCCTTGCCCCCCCTACTGCCACCCCACTGGAAATGGTCATTTTATAATATAATACTTATGAGATCGGCAAAGATTTGCCAGGAAAACTGTACTTTCCGACTGTCCCTGAAGGCAGCCCGATGCCAGACGCTGTTCATTGGTTAAACTGACATGTAGTTCCTGCTTGATCCAAAACACATCAACGGCTTTAGAGTTACACCGTCAGGAGTTCTGCAGGTATTTCCAACATTTTACCGCTCAGCAGTAACCGCTGTTACCTTCCTAATGAGAGGCGGCTCTTGTCATACATTTCTAAAAAGAAACAAAATGGTTGTGCACCGCTGCATAGTGTCTGGTTTATTATATTAGCCATGCTAATATATTGTATTAGCCATGCTAGTGCTGGTAGGTCGTGTTTTAGACAGATTCTTTTAACATAATGTTTTAGTGACATGCTGCCCTCTAATGTTTTATTTCTCCCAGCTCTTGCTTGAAATGTGTGGTAAGAATATGTGAAAAACCATTAAGTTTTATAATGACTGAAATGTAAGTAGGCTATGTCATATGAAAGCTTTGAATTATAACCTCACTAGTTATATTAATTAATTTTGAACGAAAGGAAACAAATATTTTTTCCTTTCGTTCCATGAAACGGTCCATTTGTATATGGACCCTCTGATAAAGCCTTGCTCACCCTTTGGCCCCCCTTGGAAAAAAGTCTAGCTCCGCCTCTGACGCCAGTGAGGAACATGCAGCTCAATCCGCCGTTACCCAGAATGCTTAGAGGCAGAATAAGATTTATGACATTTCTAAAACCAAAACAGTCAAAACCCGAACCTTCAGCCAAGCTCAGGTCCGGTTCGGTCCACTTCCTGCTCATTTGTACAATGAAGCTGGTCGTAATGACGCCGACTGATGGTCTAATCAATAATCAATAAGTGAAGGTAGTTCTGTTTGATTCTATGCCTGTGAATTGTTTCGATGGCAACATGAAAACGCGCTGCAGTAACTCGGATTTTCCATTTCATCTCTTCATGTGTTTTTAGCTCACAGTCACAGAGTTCAGCAAACAGAACAAAAACATAAAAACAACATTAATGTACATGTTTGTAAACATACAACAACTTTAAATGTGATCAGATGCTGTTTTATTCCAGCCGATTAGAAACTTTTCCGTTTTGATTGGAAAACATCTTGAAACGTTAAGAAGCATAAAGTTTCAAATCCAATGTTGATTGCAGGAAGTTTCCAATCATAAAATCCATTCTAAAGTCTGAACGGCCGTCTACCTGCACGTCTTACTGCACTTTGTCTGGTTTCCTGCTCATTTTATTCCCAGCAGGTCTTGGTACCGGCCCACCGAGCCAGCAGTACCAGAACCAGTTAATGGTTCCAGGTTCAGACCTGAAGCCTGAACACAACAGAGATTTCCTCAAGCTGAAACTTTCTCCACATCAAGAGGAAAGAAAAGCCTTTTTGGATCCAGCCAGTCAGATGATGAGGTGGAATTTCAGAGACTGAAGAACTTTCTGCAGAAATTGAACAAAACCGTGAACAGAT
>NW_026562561.1:145000-150000 GCF_027474105.1 Poeciliopsis prolifica | reverse complement strand
AAGCACAAGCAGAACCAAATGCAATTTTCTCCACATGCAGCAGCTCCAGAATAATGAGTCACCGGCAACGTGAAGAGTCTGAAGAGGACTTATCAAAGCTGGAGCATTTTCTATCAAACACAGAGGGAAGATGAGAGCGTTTAAAGACGAGAACGCACTCTGAGCTTTACAGAAACAATGAATGGGAGGCGAGAGGAGGAGGAGGAGGAAGAGGAGGAAGAGGAGGAGGAGGAGGAGGAGGAGGAGGAGGAGGAGGAATGAATGTTTTCTGAATGAAAACAGAAGAAGTGATGAAACTATCTGAATAAAATCATTCAAAGCCACTGCAGGTTTCTTGGTCACATGGTTCCGGTTCTGCAGGCTCTGACTTTCCTCCCGCTGCCTTGTGGAGGTTTCCTCCTTCTGGTTTGTTCCAGTTTCAGAGACTGAAGTTTCTGTAGAAACTGAACTGAAGGAGGAAACGAGTTGCAAAAACTAATGCAACAAAACTGACGCAACCAGGAAGTAAAGCAAAGGAAAACGTCACAAACACCAAGTCCTCCAGACCACTAGGGGGAGTCTGGAGTCGGTACTGAGGGTCTGATCCGATACTCTCTGTTGGGCGGCTCCCCCTGGTGGCCTGGAGGTCATTTTCTCTCCTGCGGTTTCATTTCTTTAAATTGTTTTTCTGCTGCATTTCCGTTTGTGTATTTTGGAGTTTGCATCATTCGTGTGTTTGCAGAATAATTCGCCATTTGCATTTAGTTTGGAGCTAAACTTTCAACTTTACATATTTAAATTAGAAATAAATATGTATGATCAGATAAATTTTAGCTTACTAATTAAATATTGTTTTATTTATAAATGAATGAAAATGAATATCATGGGAAATGATTGTTTTCCTTATTGCTGGATAAATAAGCCAAATTATTGCTGTTAATGTTTGATGCTCATTTATAAAGAGCTTTTAGATGTTATATCCAGGTAATTTATGCTAATTCACTTTTTAAAAGTCTCACCTGCTTCATGCAGTCAGTTTAATTCACAGGCTCTGTGTTTCTGCTTTGCATTATAAACGTAGATTTATCTGCAGACGGAACAAAGGCGTCGATGGAGAGATGGAGAAAGAGGATAAAGAAGTTAAATGTGGCTCCTGCGTCGCCTTGACATCCACTGTGATTGTTAATACATGTGAACTGCTGACGGGCCTCTTCCTGCCAGGGGGTTAAGCTCCCTTTGGCCCGGCCTTGTTAAGATGGAGGCTGAAGTCGTAAATTATTGAGTGAGATGTTGCGGGCAGAGATGTAGGCGCAGAGTCAGCGTGTTTCAGGAGATGAGATGAGACCTGAATGGGAAGGAAGGAGATTGTTGAGCGCAGAAAACGGAGGATGAAGCTGCTGGACCGGATCCTCCGGCCTGAGGTTTAGCTGAGTCCAACCCGGCCGGATCGCTGCGTCGCGCCCAGCACCACAGGCTGAGGCTCTTTGCTTTCGCTCTCATGAACTCCGTTCCCTCATGTGAGGCTCATCAGCCAGACTCGCATCTGGTGGAGTGAAAAATGTGCACATAACCTCAACGTGCTCATCTCCTGCACTGAGCCACTTTCTATTAGTCCTCATCAAAAGCAAATCCATTAACATCCGCTGGGCCTGTTTCTGTCATTACTGTAAAAGTGACGCTACATTAGAGCTCGCTGAGCTTTTCCCTCTCCTCGTCATTAACAACACGGAAAGCAATTAATATGCTTGTAAGGTTGTAATCCTCCAGACTCCGGCCTCTCTGAGGAGAGCAAAGCAGAAAAACAAATTAAAGCTGCAGGCCTGACATCAGCAACTCAGGAAACACAAAGTTGCTCATGTTTTCTCTTCTCTAAACTTCAACCCTACCTCTTATTTATGTCCCTTTTTGCTAATTCTGTCATTCATCTACTTGACTCTGAACAACTTGTTGGATTTCAAGTCCTTCTCTCTATCAACCCGACTCCAGTCCGTCTACACTGAAACTCCGGTTCGGTTGGTCTGAATGCTAATCAACCTCTGACCTTTGGTCCTCCAAACCTCAGTCTGGGAATGCTCTGTGCTCCTAGCTCGTGCTAGGCTAGCTAACATGTTAGCCTAGCATTAGCAGCAGAAATGGAGAAATCACTAAACTCTGACGCCTCCATCTTGTTTCATCTGGTGAAACAGGAAGTTGCTCTCGGTGTCTTCAGAGGCTTTAGTGTCGTTTCCTGCAGTGGTTGTTGGTGCAGCGCCCCCACAGGCCAGGAGGGAACAGGCTGGTTGGACTCAGCAGCTGGAGGTTCTGTTCCAGATGTTCTGGTTCCAGTAGAACCGGGTCGACCCGACTGGAGGAGGGGAACAGCCTGAGTCTCTGGTTGTTCTGGTCTGGAGGGAGAGTTTGGGCCTCAGCTCATTCTCTCTCTCTCTCTTAGTCAGCAAACACTTTATTGTGTTTGTTGAAGGAAGTTCATCAGGCTTTGATTTATCCGTGTCCCACATGCGGAGGTCGTTAGGTGGAAATACTCGTTAATATTCATGTGCTGGATCTGAACGCTCTGAATTTTCCCTGGTTGAGTCTCATAGGATGCTGGAAATGAAAAGCGGCTGAGGATGAGGAGAGGTTGGAGAAACGAGTCAGAGAGAACAAAAAGAATTGAAAGAGAACGGAGACTGGGAGGCGACGGAGGAGAAGGTGGAGAGAATGAAAGACATTTACAAAAGTGACAAGACAGTAGAAGCTGCATGAAGGAAAAGGAGAAAGGAGAGACATGAGGAAGCAGACAGAAAGACAAATGAAGCTTAAAAAGCGGTTGAGGCTGAGAGTGAGCAGACTGTCAAGGCCACGTTTAAAGCAGAAACTTCCAGAAGAAAGAAAACAGCAAATAAAATGAGGAGAGTGAAGAAAAGTGGGCGGGATGATGAGGGAGATCATCATGTGGAAACCCAACAGGAGACGGTGAAGGGCAAAGCAGACATGAGCAGATCAGGGAGAGGAGAACAGAAGGTGTCAGACGAGACGCTGAAGAGTCTGAGGAAAGACGACGAAGGACAGGAAGTGGAGAGGAAGTGGAGAGGAAGTGGAGAGGAAGTGGAGAGGAAACTTCTGCTGACGGCTGATAATGAAGCACCAGATCCAAGAAGAGATCAGCAGGTCACAACGATCCATCGACAGGAAGCTGGAGCTCCAGCCGGAGGATAAACCTTTAAGCCTCCAGAGAAAAGTTTCATTTGAAAAGTTTTTGCAGTTTGTGGATCAGAACCAGCTCCAGAGCCGGGTCTGGAGCCGGGTCTGGAGTCAGGTTCGGAGCCAGGAGTCGGGTCTGAAGCCGGGTCTGGAGGCGGGTCTGGAGCCAGGAGTCAGGTCCGGAGCCGGGTCTGGAGCCAGGTCTGGAGCCAGGTCCGGAGGCGAGTCTGGAGCCAGGAGCCGGGTCCGGAGCCGGGTCTGGAGGCGGGTCTGGAGTCAGGTTCGGAGCCAGGAGTCGGGTCTGGAGCCGGGTTTGGAACCAGGAGCCGGGTCAGGAGGCGAGTCTGGAGCCAGGAGCCGGGTCCGGAGCCGGGTCTGGAGGCGGGTCTCACTGATTCCGGTTTATTCCTTTCATTTCTGTCTGACATCATTAGAAAGATTCACTTCCTGAACTCCCAGAGGAAACTCTGACATCATCAGGATGTTTCTGCGTTTGTGAGAAAATAATTCACAACAAAGATGAAGATGAGTCAGAACATGACAAAACGGAGGAATAATCCATATTTGGTAGCTGCTGCTTCGTCCTCCTGTCGTCCCGCAGCATCGCCTGCCTCTCCCGACCGGGCATCAATTATTCAGCGGGGCGCTAGGTGGCCCACGTACACCAGCTGATGCGCGGCAGAGCCGGGTGGGGTCAGCAGCATATGAATGTTCATGAGAAAAAACATACAGCAGGTTTCTAAAAAAGCAGGAAAAGATTTCAGGAATTAAACGTCGTCTTAACAGATCATCTGGACTGGAAGCATCTCTGCAGCAGTCAGGCTTGCAGTGAATCTGAAGAAGCCTCTGACTGAAGCCTGTTGCTGTTTAAGTGTCAATAGATGAAAATCAGCATCAGCTGCTCTGCTGATCCGCCTCCTTTGCTTTTGCTGGATGAAACCCATTAATAAATGTAAAACTGTTGGACGTGAAGTTCAGCCATTTTGTTTTTCCTGTTTCCCATCATGATGGATGGAAGTGATGATGCAACTTCCTGTTTCTCTCTGCATTAATTCCTCTGGCGTTTGGGGTCAAAGTTCAGGTGTTATTTAAGATTCTGTGATGCTAATAAAAAAACCAAGTAAAACTGAGAAAATCTCAGTCGTTGTTTGTATTGTTATACTGGTTTTATTTTCGGTTTCAGTCGTAACAGATGAATTTTTACAGCCTGCAGACCCAGCGGTGAGAATACTCTGAGGTTCTGGTTCTGTTCACTTCCAGGTCCGATCCGTTCAAAGCTGAGCCAAACGGACGAATCGTAGCAGCTGCAAACGCCTCAAACCCGGTGAAGAACATTTCACCGGGTTTCTGCAAAACGCTGCAGCGGCTTTCAGCTGCAGGAGAGAATCCTGAACAACGCGCCGGCTTGTTGCGCTGCCCTTTAGTGAACACAAGGCCTTTGTCGCCTCCGCCTGGACTGGAATGTCGCCGGTTCAAATGAAGATGGAGAAAGGCGGAGGCGCCAGACGCAGAGCAGATATGAGAGGCGGCTGGAAAGAATCTGACAAAAACACCAACATGGAAAAAGCAGGAGCCGAGCCGAGGCTGGCAGGCACAGAAGATCCAGTTTTCCTTCATCAGGAGGAGAATTGTGAAGATTAGAGGCAGTTTGTGGTGCAGAGCAGCAAACAAATAAAACCACCTGCTGGAGAAACCTGTGAACTTCAGATGAGGTCAGCTGCTTATTTCACTGCTGTGCCTTGAAGACATAAAGTCCATTATGACTTATGAATGATGGAGATTAAGGAAGGATGGAGAAACAGCGCAGAGAGAGGGAGTGAGATGGATGGCGGCTGATG
>NW_026562561.1:125000-142500 GCF_027474105.1 Poeciliopsis prolifica | reverse complement strand
GAGACACACACACACACAGAGACACACACATACACAGAGACACACACACAGAGACACACACACACACACACAGACACACACACAGAGACACACACACAGAGACACACACACACAGAGACACACACACACACACAGACACACACACAGAGACACACACACACACACACATAGAGACACACACCTACACAGAGACACACACAGACACACACACAGAGACACGCACACACACAGAGACACACAGACACACACACACACACAGAGACACACACACACACAGAGAGACACACACACACACACACAGAGACACACACACACACAGAGACACACACACACACACAGAGACACACACACACAGAGACACACACACACACAGAGACACACAGACAGACAGCAGCAGAAGGGATCAAGGTTTCCATGAAGGGGGTTTGAAAGTTTAACACATGTACGCTCTGCATGACTGTTGCTCCTTCTGGGGTATAGTATGTGTGTGTGTGTGCGTGTGTGTGTGTGTGTGTGTCTGTGTGTGTGTGTGTGTGTGTGTGTGTTAGACCTCATCTAACCTCAGCCTCTTTTTGCTCATTTCAAATTGAATTTTTCATTCATTCATTTTTCTGTCACTAATAAAATACATTAAACTATCACAGTTTTGATTCACTTTCATTTCATCATTGATCTTTAACAGTTCAGATTTAAGACAGAAACCTGCAGGAAAATGTTGGCAGTTTTTCATATAATCCAACAAAGATGCAGATTTTAGTATAAAACATTCCTGCAGTTAAACCTCAACTGAAGCACAAAAAGTTGCGACCAGAAGTTTAAGACTCAGAAGGAACCAGAATCTCTGGCTGTTTCAGGGATTTAATGATTCCTTTTCTGATCCCGGATGTGAAAATGCTGCAGATGTAACAGCTGAAGCTGCTGCTGGCCAGAGAAACAGACAAAATCAGTTTATGGATGATTCTGCAGCAGAAAGGATGAAGTTTATGAAATCTTAAAGCTACACAAACAGCAGGACAGAAGAAATAAAGAGAAACAGGAGAAACTCTGACGCCGCCATCTTGTTTCATCTGGTGAAACAGGAAGTTGCTCCCACTGTTTTCAGAGGTTTTAGTGTCGTTTCCTGCAGTGATTGTTGGTGCAGCGCCCCCACAGGCCAGGAGGGGAACAGGCTGGTTGGACTCAGCAGATGGTGGTGGAGCAGATGATGGAGTTCTGGTTCTAACAGAACCGGGTCGACCCGGGGAAATGCACAACAGCCTGGAAACCAAATGATGCTTTTTACAAAGCCAGCTGCTGAGAGAAAAGGCAGGAAATATCTGACCAATCAGAGCATCTTCAGCAAGGCCACGCCCCCTGCAGGCTCAGGGTGGTACTGCTTTACAGTCAGAGTTCAGTCCATCAGTAAGTTCCTGCAAATATTGGATGTCAGCTAAACGAGTAAATAGAATAAAAACAACATGACTGAAACAAACATGTCTGCAGGGACGAGGGCAGCTGATTGGACGAGGCAGCAGCGATGACTTCATGCTGGGTTTGTTCAACAGCAGCAGCCAGAGGAGGAGAGATGATGCCTGATGGACGAGTGCAGCAGGACAGACAGATGCAGAAATGACAACAAAATGAATGGGCGTCACAAACTGCGACAGATTAATGGCAGAGGGAAGCGAGGGAGGACAGGTGGACAAGGACGCCACACAAACACATCGCCGCTTCCTCCAAAACAAAGGACGCCTTCGAAGTGTTGACCTTTTAACTGGATTTCCAGAGAAATCCGGATGCTGGGTGAAAGAGCTCCTTTCAGAGAAGCAGCTTGAGACATCGGTGGGATGTCTGTTCGATATGTGGCGGCGCCGCTGACCTTTCCCTAATGGCCGCCGCGGTCGCTGCTCATTGTTGAACAGCGGCGGGATGTTTGGAGGGAGGCGGGGGAAATCACTTTAACTCATCTTTTATTTTCACAAGCTGGATCTGTGGACCGGATCGGTTCTGATGACGAGTCCAGACCGACCGGTCCAAGTCCAGCCTGAACTCTGAGTCTTCATCCGGCTTTTAGAGAGATTTCCTTCTGTCTGCTGCCTCAGGATCTCTAATCTCCTGTGGATGTGTGTGTGTGTGTGTGTGTGTGTGTGTGTGTGTGTGTGTGTGTGTGTGTGTGTGTGTGTGTGTGTGTGTGTGTGTGGGTGTGGGTGTGTGTGGAGATGTGTGTGTGTGTGTGTGGGTGGATGTGTGTGTGTGTGTGTGTGGGTGGGTGGATGTGTGTGTGTGTGGATGTGTGTGTGTGGAGATGTGTGTGTGTGTGTGGGTGGGTGGATGTGTGTGTGTGTGGATGTGTGTGTGTGGAGATGTGTGTGTGTGTGTGGATGTGTGTGTGTGTGTGTGTGGATGTGTGTGTGTGTGTGTGTGGATGTGTGTGTGTGTGTGTGTGTGTGTGTGTGTTGCCACATTACGTTGGAGTATTTCTGCAATCTGAAAATCTGCATCTTGGTGGTAAACTGGTCCCTGGTGCAGCTTTTGATCTGGTTTGTGGGTTGTTGCAGTAAGTTCTGCCTCCAACATAAAATATGACTTATTTATTCTATTTTTTAGAATCGATTTGATTTGTTCATCGTTTCTCTTGATCTTTAAGAAAATGCAGAAATAAAACATTGATTTTCTCATCTAACAAATCTTAATATTTTCTGCTCTTATGGAAACTCAACATGTTGAACCTCCTTTTCCCCTGCAGGTCTTCATTGTCCTACAGAGCCGGTTCTGATCCGGTTCCCATTCGGCTCAAAGTTCTTTCATTCCAGTGGCGGAGCCAGACTTTTTCCAAGGGGGGGCCAAAGGGTGAGCAAGGCTTTATCAGAGGGTCCATATACAAATGGAAAAAATATTTGTTTCCTTTCGTTCAAAATTAATTAATATAACTAGTGAGGTTATAATTCAAAGCTTTCATATGACATAGCCTACTTACATTTCAGTCATTATAAAACTTAATGGTTTTTCTCATATTCTTACCACACATTTCAAGCAAGAGCTGGGAGAAATAAAACATTAGAGGGCAGCATGTCACTAAAACATATGTTAAAAGAATCTGTCTAAAACATGATCTACCAGCACTAGCATGGCTATATAATAAACCAGACACTACGCAGCGGTACACAACCATTTTGTTTCTTTTTAGAAATGTATGACAAGAGCCGCCTCTCATTAGGAAGGTAACAGCGGTTACTGCTGAGCGGTAAAATGTTGGAAATACCTGCAGAACTCCTGACGCTGTAACTCTAAAGCCGTTGATGTGTTTTGGATCAAGCAGGAACTACATGTCAGTTTAACCAATGAACAGCGTCGGGCATCGGGCTGCCTTCAGGGACAGTCGGAAAGTACAGTTCCTGGCAAATCTTTGCCGATCTCATAAGTATTATATTATAAAATGACCATTTCCAGTGGGGTGGCAGTAGGGGGGGCAAGGGCTCTGTTGGGGGTGGCAAGTGCCACCCCCAACAGAGGATGGGGGTGTAAGTAGGCTATGTCATATGAAAGCTTTGAATTATAAACCTCACTAGTTTATTAATTAATTTTGACGAAAGGAAACAAATATTTTTTTCCTTTCGTTCCATGGAACGGTCCATTTGTATATGGACCCTCTGATAAAGCCTTGCTCACCCTTTGGCCCCCCCTGGCTGCGCCACTGTTTCATTCCTCCGACTTTCGGAACCGGTTCCGAGCTGAACGTCAGGCCCGGCCTGTCTGCAGTTCGGGTGTTTTAATCAGAGTGAGACCTCTTCACTGCAGAGACGATCTTCTGACAGGAAACATCAAACTGAATGAAATAATTAGACATAAACGGTAATCAAAACAAAAATAATGATTGAAACATAAATATCAACTGAAGTTGAATTAAAAACAGACTTTCAGCCTTTTGATGTTTAAATGTGATTAAATAATAAACGAAGCTTCACTTCATGTGTTTGTGTCTGTTTTTAAAAATCAATCTTGGTTTAAAGACTGAAATAAAATATTTTATTTATTTAAAGTCAGACAGTAAACAAAGGTTTAATCTTGTTGTTTTTGATGTTTTTCTTACATAATTTCCATAACATTTCTCTCCATGTCGTCCTGATGGATTATTTGAACATAAACGACACATTTTAATAATTTGAAGTTATTTAAAGCTGCTTTAACATTTAAATCCTTTCAGAAGCGACTAAAGATTTGAGTAACTAAACACAATATATGATCAAAATAAAACTGAATCTAAAGTATCGATCTTACCACAAGAGTATTGATCCGATATTGATATTTCTGCTGGACATATTAATAAGTTCTCCTTGTTTTTGTGGAGGTTTTGTATTTTACAAAAAGTTGAGTTTGATGCATCGATCAAAGATGATTATATTCTACTTTATTTCTGCATCACCATCAGTTTGTAACGAACCAGAGAGAGAAAGATCAGATCTGATCATCTGTCGCTGCAGCTTCATGTTTCCAGCCAGGCTGGAGCTGAATGTCGGAGTTTAGCGTCTGCGTCTTAAACCTGAACTCCGTCCAGCCGCAGCAGCAATCTCGTCAGTTATCGGCGCAGCCGATCGGCAGCCGGACCCGGAGCTTCCCGTTAAGACCGGGTCGGGCAGCAGCAGATTAAATGTGTCACATTCATACAGATCCAACTCTCTGTCCTTTTCCCAGCGGATGGATGGGAAACGGAGCTGTTTGCTTTCCGGAGAACAGAAGAAGCTGCAGAGCTTCACACATAAAACAGGAAATATTTCAGGAAAAGCTGCTGTCGGTTTTCCTTCTGTTGATAAAAAGCCTAAAATCAAAGATCTGAGGAAGCCTGGAGACCAACGTGTCATAATTTATAATGTGCTGCGCTCTGCAGCTGCTCTGTCTGCACTGACAAAGATCGACTCACCTCAGCATGACGAATGCTGCCGGGATCCGCATTAGTCGGGTTTTATCTGTTAGCAGAAACCAACAGACATCTGAGGTTCTCCTGTTATTTCTGGAGTTATGCAGCTTTTTATGTTCTGTCTTGTCTCTGCATTGAAGTGTTCTGATTGGCTGAGACTGGCTGACATCATGCTGACATCACCTGATTCTTCTCCTGCTTCTGCTCTGACTTCTCAAACCTGCAGGTTCTGGTGGTTCTGGTTCTGCTGGAGGTTCTTCCTGTGAAAGGTGAGCTTTTCCTTTCTATATTCGCAAAACGTCAGAATGAAGGAGAGTCTGATCTAGGAAGAGTTTAATCTTTGCTTTTTGTGGATGATGTGGTTCTGTTGCCATCAACAGGTCATGACCTTCAACAGGTCAGGTGGTTCTGGTGGTTCTGGTCCTCTTCAGATCAACGCTTCTCTGGATGACCAATGAAACTCCTGACCTCCTTTTCTTCTCTCTTGCATGGAAGAGAGCCTTCCTGTTGTCGCCAGGCTGAAACTCTCGCCTGAGTGTCTGTGGTGGAGGTTTGTGAAAAATGACTCCTGCTGTCGAGCGTCTTGTTGCTCTGACAGCAGGAGGAGAAAATGATGCAGGAATATTTCTGGATGCTGGTAGATGAATGAAAACAGCAACAATAAATCACAGACTGATGTGTCATGATATGTTTTGTTCGCTGTCACATTTCCTCTGCTCCTCACAGACTGGTCCAGTCAAAGGCTGCGGCTTCATCTTCACCCAGCATAGATTTATAATCTAGAAGCTGACGTTTTTTTAGGAATGTGACACCAATGAATTATGGAATTAGATAAACTGCATATCAACAAAATAAACAACATTATCAATCCAAAAACCCATTTTGCTGCTCAGTTATTGAATAAGTAGATATTCTAGCTTAATAACCAGGATATTTATAGTTTCAATCTGCTCTTCATGGAGACGCTTCAGAAACGTAAACACTGATATCAGAAATCAATCAGCTGCAGGATTGATTTCTGATTGATCGATACGGTGAAACGCCTGGATGGGTTTGTGTCATGCTGAGACGTTAGAAATGTTCTGCAGGTGACAGAAGGCCCACTTTGGAACACACACACACACACACACACACACACACACCTAAACACACTCACACACACACACACACACACACACACAGATACACACACACACACACCTAAACACACACACACACACACACACACACACACCTAAACACACACACCTAAACACACACACACACACACACACACACACACACACACCTAAACACACACACACACACACACACACACACTCAGAAGTGCGTGTGTGTGTATCTGTGTGTGTCTGTGTGTGTGTGTGTGTGTGTGTGTGTGTGTTTAGGTGTGTGTGTTTAGGTGTGTGTATGTGTGTGTGTGTGTGTGTGTTTAGGTGTGTGTATGTGTGTGTGTGTGTGTGTGGTTAGGTGTGTGTATGTGTGTGTTTAGGTGTGTGTGTGTGTGTGTGTGTATCTGTGTGTGTGTGTGTGTGTGTGTATCTGTGTGTGTGTGTGTGTTTAGCTGTGTGTATGTGTGTGTTTAGGTGTGTGTGTGTGTGTGTGTGTATCTGTGTGTGTGTGTGTGTGTGTGTGTGTGTGTGTGTGTGTGTGTGTGTGTGTGTGTGTGTGTGTGTGTGTGTGTGTGAGTGTGTGTGTGTGTGTGTGGTTAGCTGTGTTTACTTCCATCAAACAGGAAAACAACAGAGATGCTTCCACCACATTAAGAGTCGATAGATCAACCAAACACCAGATGAATCTTGTTGCTCTGCTGGAGCGATGGATTCCTCTCATTGATTTCTGCATAGATTTAATAAGAAGCCCCCAGCAGACGGAGAGGATCCACCGGCTGCTCTGAATCAGGCTCTGCAGGATGTAATCACACCTTACTCCATAAATGGCTCATAAACTGGAGGCCCCCCGGGGCCCCAGGCAGCTCCAAACAGGTCCTGAGGTTTAAAGAACTAATCTCAACCTGGGAATAGAAAAACGCTTCACCTGTAAAAACGTGGTTATCAGATCGCTGGCAGCTGAATGCCAGAAGCTTCATTTCTATAGAAACATATAAAATGTTTACTACATATTTATTAAAACCACCACAGGATGATGATCTCCTGCTACCATTGCCAATCATCCTCATGTAATTGCTGCTCAGAGCTTCCCTCTTGCTCTCTGCTACACTACAGCTTCTTCCCAACAGCAGCCTGACATGAATGCTAATGCTAGCTAGCACTGTTTCTAATGACGACAGATAAACACTGGAATGGTAAGTCATTAGCTCACCCTGCTACTAGATTAGTATTTTTGTTTTCTTCTTTCACTAAACTGTAAAATTAGTCCTTGAAAACAAGCTGATTTGTTTCCCTACCTGGTAAAGCTAAACTCTCTGCTAATGCTAAAGGTAGCATTAGCAGCTTTGGTGATGCTGTGGTTTCCAGTGGGTCGTATCAAACCGCTGCCACTCAGCAACCAGTATCGGGTTAACCAGTTGGTTTGTATCGGTTTTTATCAACCATCTTAATTCAGTTAAATCTGTCGCTGGATGACAGATTTAATGTATAAACACAACTGATTTTCAATGAAGCAGATTATTTGTTTCATCTACATTCTGCTTTGTGAACTGGTTGTTTGCAGACAGACCAGTTCTGTTATCCTTAATTAGTTCAAACTAATTTACATGAGGAAACCAGAAGTTCTGAGTGAGTCCATCTGAGCTTCATCAGGCAGATATTAATGGCCCGTAACTTTGATATAATTACTAATTTGTTTGACATTTATTAACTGCATTATTTGCCAAACCAGATCTTCAGCTGCACAGCAGCTCTGATCTGTGGATGCAGAGAGACGGGAATGAGGAGAATAAATACCGACAGGCGTCAAGCAAAGTCTCTGAGGGGAAATGAAATATTTCCCAGAATCCATCCTGCTTTGTCTTTTTTCTAAATAAAGTCAGTAATGCTTCTGTCTGCGTGTTTGTTCACTCGCTAGCTATTAAACACAAGAGCTACAGACAATAAATTCACTAATTACATGCTGAACACAGATGTTTGGTTTGGTCCGTCAGCCATGAAGCTGCAGAAACCCGATCAGACCGAAACGTCCTGCAGCCTGAACAGAAAGCTGCAAAGAACAGGGAGACACTTCAAACAGCATGTTGGGATAATTAGCAACCCAAACAATTAGCACTTTAGACGCCTCACCAATTATTTTCAGTTCTGTTCCACAGAGGAGATGGAGGCAGAGAGGAAGAGGATAAATGAGGAGCGGGACGAAGACGGGAGGAAGACATTTCAAACATTTTCTTTTTTCAGGACAGAATCACGTTTGTTTTAAAGCAGGAAGGTGAAAAATACTCAGGAATATTAAATGATGGAGGAAACAAGAGGCTGGAAAATTCAGGACAGTTGGGACAGGTTCTGGTTCTGGTTCTGTCGGTTTGGCCAGAACCAGAGTCTCGTCTATCAGAACCAGAGTCTCGTCTATCAGAACCGTCATCGTTACTCAATAAAACACTGAATGTTCAGATTCAGTTCAAATGCTTTCTGATTGGTTGCGTTTTGGCCAGCTGTCCTCTCATTGGTTCAGAGAGCGAGCAAAATGTTACGAAACAGAAAAATGTAGTTTTGATATTTTCAACAGTCCAACAGTGAAAATGTTTGATCATTTTCCTCCAGTTAGTTTGATTCTTCCTGAACTGAGTGAAACTGGGCCGACTTCAGGGACGGAGTCACACCGACCCAGTTTGGTCCACTTTGACCAGCTCCAGGCCGACTGCCTAGTCAAAGTCCAGGCAGATGGTTTGACTCAGAACCACAGCAGCTGGAGGTGGAGCAGATGTTCTGGTTCCAGTAGAACCGGGTCGACCGGACCATCAGGAGGAAAATGGTCTAAATTCTTTTTGCTCATTTCCACGGCGTCTGGGCGATGAACCGTAAACTCTGCTGCTATTTCTTCGCCTGGCTGGTTTTCATTTTCAGGTTCTGGTCCCTGGATGACGTGGACGGATTCGTTTCTACTTGGACAACTTCACTGAAAGACGACCTCGGGTCGGTCAGCAGCGATGATGGTGAGCAGCTGAAAGTCAGAGTTTAAACACGAAAACCTGACGACCGTCTCTTTAACATTTACATGAAAATCTCAGAACTGAAGTTTTGTCCAATAAGGATTCAGGAAACCATTTCCTGCTGATCAGCAGTTTTCTGCCTCGTCCTGCAGGATGAAAAATGAATCATCATTGCTGACGGGAATCAGATCCTCCTTCAGATGAAGCGGGAATCGTCCAGATTTCGTTCCTCTCAGGAGTTTTCCTGCTGATTCGCTTCGGTCCTTTCATGTCAGCTTCAGATCTCGGATTCATCAGTTCGACTCTTCAAGCCGAACTCTTTGATTTCAGACAAACAGAATAAAGCAGAAGTCGTCTCCGTGAATCTGTCAAACAACTCGGTCATTTCTCCAGGAGCTTTTATAACCGACACTGGAACAAACTTTAAGTAGGACAATTATTATTTGTAAATCCACAAAATTCACCTGAACAAATAGGAAAGGCATCGACTGGGTTTCGTTTGGTTCATGATGAACATGAGGCTTTAAGTGAAGCCTGTTGGGTCACAGCAGAGCGAAACACAAAATGTTTATGTATTTTATGACCTTCAGTTGTGAAAATGCTGCATATATAAACTATAACTTAAAGTAAATTAGACTTCACGTTGATATTGGTCTCTTTAAAAAGCTGCTCCGCCTTCATAGCAATGCTCCTCCACGATGCCGTTTACTACCAGATGTGCAGTTCCTCCAGGGGTTTGCTCATTGCTGCTGCCGCTAGTCTAGAGGAGCAGTCAGGGGGAGAAAAGCTTCAACTTTGGTTGATTATTTAGGACATTTTAACTGAAATATATTTATTACTTTGGACGTTTTCCTGATTTTGAAATCAAAACTGGAGAAAAATATCCGACTCAGAGTTGATCTGATAACTTGAACTCCATGTGGCCCAGGATTAAAGTTCAGGAGGAAAAACGTTGTTTCTCCTGGAATCGTTTTCATTTTGGTTGTTTTCTTAGGAGGTCGACTGAGAGCTGTGTTTCCCTCAAAGGATTCTGGGTATTTTGGGCCAGCAGTGTGGGACGGCTCACAGCTGGAGCGTTCCCAGTCCGCGGCCAGGCCCGGTCCAGCATCCCGTCTCATTCCCGTTCAATCCCTTCGGACCCGGTAAACCGCCGCCGTGGCAGCGGGCCGCCGCCGCCGTTCATAAAAACGATAATCTGAGCAAATCCTTTACCTCCCTTCCTGAACTTTGACTCTGTTTGGTAAAAATGCAACCAGCAGGAATTTAAAATGTTTCCAAACATGAAACCACAAAATGAAACAGACAGGAAATCTCACTAAATCTCTCGAGATCCAACGGGAGTTCACCGGAAACAAACATGGCCGACGGTTTGAGTAACTGCAAAAAACCCACAAAAACGGTTTTTCCATCAGTCTGACATTCATGTGTTGTTGGTGTTTGGTTCTGTTCACCTCAGGGCTGAACATCAGATGTTTTCCACACAAAGTAGCAAAGAAATTTAACTTCAAGAATAAAACATGTCAAATATCTAAAATCCTCCCAAAATTCAAAGTTTTAATAAAGTCTCTGTTTGAACGTTCAGGTTAATAAAGTTTTCCAAGGACGAAGTCAGAATAACTTTTCGGTCCCTGCAGAGACACAAACCTTCAGACAGGAAATGAGGTCACAGCGTGGTGTTTGTCGCCATGCCAGCCCTCAGTGGGCGGGCCTCTGGACCCCACAGGCACAGATAAATCTCTCGGCATGCAGTGGCTGATGTGATGGCGCCTCCTGTTGATTGGATTGAAGCGCCGGACGGAGTTCAGGTTCTGCAGAATTAGCCCAGCGGCTCAACTGGACCAGTGGAAGGGAAACCTGCCAGTGTCCAGGTCCAGAGGTCAGTAAGAGGAACAAGATAAAACGGTACAAACACAAAGTGAGTTTCAGTGGAGGTGATTCATCTTTCACAGAAGATCATGCAGATTCAGCACTGAAACTGCATTGAAACTTGATTTATCCTGTTATCTTTCATGGCCAAGCAGAGAATCAGTCATTTTATCGCCTGTCCACTGATAATTAGATGAAATCAGCTTTTATTGCCCTGCTGCTGTTAGCAGTAACTAAATCAATCCAGAGTTTTGCTTTTACCCGCAGTGGCTCCAAGTGGATTTAAATGAGACTTTATGAAGCAAACTGGGATAAATTGGGTTTTTTGGGGAACCAGAACTTCACCAGCTAGCTGCTAGTGGTGCTAGCCTAGCGCTAGCAGCAGAAATGGCTGCACATGTACCAGACCTCAGTGGCATGGGGCATTCTGGGTAACCAGAGCTAACATGTTAGCCTAGCATTAGCATCAGAAATGGCTTCTGGTCTTCAGCCAAAGACTAAAGAGAAATCACTAAACTCTGACGCCTCCATCTTGTTTCATGAAACAGGAAGTTGCTCTCAGCGTCTTCAGAGGTTTTAGTGTCGTTTCCTGCAGTGGTTGTTGGTGCAGCGCCCCCACAGGCCAAGAGGGGAACAGGCTGGTTTGGGTCAGAACCACAGCAGCTGGAGGAGCAGATGTTCTGGTTCCAGTAGAACCGGGTCGACCCGACCATCATCATGATGTTGGATCTGTGGTGAACAAAGTCAGTCGTTATCACATTACTTTGTTTGCAGTTTTCTCTGCACCTCATTCTGGCAGAGAAAGTCAGAACCGGAAGCGTTGAAAAATGTTTTCAGTTTCTCCTGCTAGTTTTAGTTAATGGAATCAACCAAGTGACTGAGAACTGAAATGCAGGATTTGGTGAAAGAGAAGAAGGATAAAAACATGCCTGAGCGCGTGATGATGAGGCCGGAGGGAAGAGCAGCAGCTGCGCCACAGAGACACCTGCAGGGAAGGAGAGGAACTCCACATATCGTTGAGCGCTGGCGCCAGCTGCAGCAGATGTTGCTGTTCGCCTCCGCAGACTCCTCAGCCTGATCCAGGAAACCCTCCGGCCGCCGCGGCTCGCTGCTGATGCCGCAGGCGTCCCGTCCGCTCAGCCTCGCCCTGCTTTTGTTTTCCTCCCTGTGCGGCAGGTTGAGTTGGATCTGGACCGGCAGGGAGGTCACCGCCGGCAGAACGGGGTCATGTCGGAGCGCCAGGTCCGGGTTACAGGGAGCAGCCATTACATTAGCATTTAAATTAATTACTGCTGTTGCTTTGAACCCTGACACGGCAGAGCAGCTGATACCTGGGCTCCTTCCTGCCGCCCGCTGCTGCTTTCAGCTGCTGCTGTATGAATAGGAAGACGAGTCACATCAGATTCCCAACAGTGAAACCAGTTTTTAATGTTTTCATGCATCTTTTATTCCTGGCTGCTCAGAGAACAGAAATGTTCACATTCCAAGCAAATCCACACGTCAGTGTTAAACATTTGAACTAATTATGAGGCATAAAGAACAAAATGTTTCAATTCTGTTGAGAATCTGGAATCCTTCATTTCATTCTTCAGATTCCTGTTTAGTTCTTAAAGGAAATTTAAAAACCATTTTCATCCTGCTGTCATTTTACTGATTATGAGAGAAATAAGTGATAGTTTGATGATGATGATGATGACAGCCAGGTGTCATCATCATCATCATCATCATCATCATCTGCTTTACAAAATGTTTAAAGTCAGTTTTTTACCTGTATGATTAGAAATGAACGCTGAAGTCAAATGAACCAAATGGTTCATGATTGGCTATAAATAATTACTATAATTGCTTAAGGCCGTTGTTAATAAATGATCAATGTCTCTTATTATTGAGCAAATAACCAGACATGGTAATGTAACTGCATGAACTTCCAGGGTAATGACTAAATGAAAGAGAAAAGTTGACAGAGCAGTGATGATGGTGATGATGAGGATGATGATGATGATGATGAGGATGATGATGAGGATGATGATGATGGTGAGGAGGAGGATGATGATGATGGTGATGATGAGGATGATGATGATGGTGATGAGGAGGAGGAGGATGATGATGGTGATGATGGTGAGGAGGAGGAGGATGATGGTGATGATGATGAGGAGGATGATGGTGAGGAGGAGGATGATGATGGTGATGATGAGGAGGATGATGATGATGATGGTGATGATGGTAGTGATGATGATGATGATGGTGGTGATGATGAGGAGGATGATGGTGATGATGATGATGATGAGGATGATGATGATGGTGATGATGAGGATGATGATGATGAGGAGGATGATGATGATGGTGATGAGGAGGAGGAGGATGATGATGGTGAGGAGGAGGAGATGATGGTGAAGAGGAGGATGATGATGGTGAGGAGGAGGAGGATGATGGTGATGATGATGAGGAGGATGATGATGATGGTGGTGATGATGAGGAGGATGATGGTGATGATGATGAGGAGGATGATGATGGTGAAGAGGAGGATGATGATGGTGATGATGATGGTGATGATGAGGAGGATGATGAGGAGGATGATGATGGTGATGATGAGGAGGATGATGATGATGGTGGTGATGATGGTAGTGATGATGATGATGATGATGGTGATGATGATGACGGTAGTGATGATGATGATGATGATAGTGATGATGATGATGATGGTGATGATGATGATGGTAGTGATGATGGTAGTGATGATGATGATGATGGTGATGATGATGACGGTAGTGATGATGATGATGATGATAGTGATGATGATGATGATGGTGATGATGATGACGGTAGTGATGATGATGATGATGGTGATGATGATGACGGTAGTGATGATGATGATGATGATAGTGATGATGATGATGATGGTGATGATGATGACGGTAGTGATGATGATGATGATGATAGTGATGATGATGATGATGAGGAGGATGATGATGATGGTGGTGATGATGGTAGTGATGATGATGATGATGATGGTGATGATGATGACGGTAGTGATGATGATGATGATGATAGTGATGATGATGATGACGATGACGGTAGTGATGATGATGATGATGGTGATGATGATGACGGTAGTGATGATGATGATGATGATGATGATAGTGATGATGATGATGATGGTGATGATGATGATGATGACGGTAGTGATGATGATGATGATGGTAGTGATGATGATGATGATGGTGATGATGATGATAGTGATGATGATGATGACGGTAGTGATGATGATGATGGTAGTGATGATGGTAGTGATGATGATGATGATGGTGATGATGATGATGGTGATGACGGTAGTGATGATGATGATGATGGTGATGATGATGACGGTAGTGATGATGATGATGGTAGTGATGATGATGATGATGGTGATGATGATGATGGTGGTGATGGTAGTGATGATGATGGTGATGATGAGGAGGATGATGAGGAGGATGATGATGGTGATGATGATGATGGTAGTGATGATGGTAGTGATGATGATGATGATGGTGATGATGATGACGGTAGTGATGATGATGATGATGGTAGTGATGATGATGATGGTGATGATGGTGATGATGGTAGTGATGATGATGATGGTGATGATGATGATGACAGTAGTGATGATGATGATGGTGATGATGATGACGGTAGTGATGATGATGATGGTGGTGATGATGAGGAGGATGATGGTGAAGAGGAGGAGGATGATGATGGTGGTGATGATGGTGTGATGGTGAGGAGGATGATGATGATGGTGATGATGATGGTGGTGATGATGGTGATGATGATGATGGTGGTGATGATGATGGTGATGATGACGGTAGTGATGATGATGATGATGGTGATGAAGAGGCTGTCCAGACTGGATCTAACCTGATCCCTGATAAACTCCAGCTCTACTCTCTAAAGCTTTGCTGATAGCAGCAGCTGAAGGACTTTGTTTCAGCTTTGTGATTATTTATCTTTGTTACTTTGACAGAGCCGTTACTCCTGGAGTTTAATTAGCTTCAGTGGAAGTCTAGAAACATTCACTTAGATTCTCTCACTGTTTTGAAGCTTCAGCAGAGTCACTAATTAAAACAAAATGTCTTCAGCAGTGCTAATGTCTCCGTTTCCATTTTGGAAAATGACACCTCGCTCTTTCGCTGCAAACAGGTGAACATCCTGTTAATGAGGCGCTTCGCTCCACCGGATTAATGAACGCCACAGAACCAGAACACGGGTCCGGACCCGTCACACAGCCCACTTTTACCTTTAATGGAAGCGAAATGAAATGAAGCGCAGCCGCAAACAGCTGCTGAACTGAACCACTGCATTCAAACAGAACCCGTCTGACAGCATGAAGGAGGCGAGAAAAAACAAACCTCCTGATTCTGGGGAAACAATCATCCATCTTGTTTCGCTGATCTCTGCCTGGCATCCAGAAAAGTTGTTCTGTAAAGAACAGAGACAATTATATAACAACTGGTGAACTTTCTACTTCTGATTAACATTAACATGTTGCTTTCTGCTCATGTTACCTTCAGTTATTAAAATCCAAAGTGTCAACAAAATTTTTCTTTTCATGATCCAATGATGGATTTAACGTTCAGATGACAGAAGGTGCAAACTTCACTCAGTTTGACTGGATTTATTTTAACATACATTCTAGTCAGACAGGCTGGATATAAATGGTTAACTGGTTGCCTTTAGTAATAATGTTGACACCATGGGAATCCCATAGTGAGTGAAGGCAACGTATTTAATTTAACTTTAACGCTAAAGTTGGATTAAATAAGTTTATTTTATCTAACTTTAACATGGAGCAACTTAGTGAAAGAGCAACAACCAGTAAAAACTGACTGTTTATCTGGTTAATGAAGCAGGAAGAAAACACATGGTTAGCCATGTTAGCATTGTTAGCACACACTCAAAACAACAGCATTCATTCAAAACGCCATTTTAAAACAAACCTTTGGCTAACAGGAACTTTAATTTGACTTGGAAGCTGCAAATGAAACATATTTTCTGGTTAATAATCCACAAACCTGTAAGAGCTGGAAAACGATGAGATCAGCAACATGCGGTGACTTCCTGCCTCTTCTCTGTCAGCCTGAGGGGCGTGCTGCCCCCTCTGGCAACATTTAGTATTACAACCACTATTAATGTGTGGGAAACTCACCACAGTTCAGGTCATTTTCTACATAAAGCTGAACAACCAAAATAAGGAGATATACATAAACATTTAACATACATTTAAAGGTGTCACAATCTTTTAAATAGAACCCGACTGACTGCATGAAGTAGGCTAGAAAACTCTCACAGTAACACACTGAACCCGGAAATTCAAGAACACATTCACCAGCACTCTGGAAGATGTCACAGATCGCTTCAGTTCAAAGGTCAAAGGTCATGATTGAACAATGAGAAAGAGAGTCTGGTCTAAGCCTGTGGAAAATATAATATAATGTAATGTAATATAATATAATATAATGTAATGTAATGTAATGTAATATAATATAATATAATATAATATAATGTAATGTAATGTAAGATAATATAATATAATATAATATAATATAATATAATATAATATAATATAATGTAATGTAATGTAATATAATATAATATAATATAATATAATATAATATAATATAATATAATATAATATAATATAATATAATGTAATGTAATGTAAGATAATATATAATATAATATAATATAATATAATATAATATATATAATATAATATAATATAATATAATATAATAATAGGTCTGATGGGACCAACTGGACCTTCCTGGAAGGTTCTGGTCCTGTTACATCATTTCAGAGCAACAACAGTCGAACACAGTGATGGCAGTATGATGGTCTGGGCCTGCTTTTCTGCTTCAGGTTCTGGATGACCTGGTTAGATTATTCAGAAGAGCAGAGGGTCAAAGTTCATCTGTGACTCATGACTTAATTCAGGGTGTACTTATTTTTTCACGCAGGGCGCTGTTGGCAGGAGAGATTTTCTTTCCTTCTAAATAAATTAAATCATATTTCCAGTATTTTTCTCAGGTTTTATCTGATATTTGTATCATGATGTGAAACACTTGAGAGACTGAAATGTTCAGGGTGTTAAAACTTTTCTCAGCGCAACAAAATTAAAACATGGAAAATATGTTCTCTTCTCTTTCTGCATGAAAATGAGATTTAAATACAACAAAATGGTAAAAATACTTTTTTATTCAAATTATTCTGTTTTTTTAAGAGTTTTGAGCAATTTCTGCTTATCTTGTTCTCTTTTCTGTAAACCATCTAAAACCCATTTTCATGTATTCTGTCCTTTCTCTAAACTTTCCCCCGTTGTCTCAATCCCAGCAGACGAATTAAGCCGAACCCGGCGCCCGCTCTGCGTCTGTTCGTTTTTCACAGCTCATCAAACCCAATCACTCTGTGGTTCCAGTTTGGTTAAAGAATTACAGAGTTTGTGAAGAACCTCTGAGCCCGGTTCGCTCCAGTAGAGTCACAGCGGAGCCTGCAGCCGCTAATTAAAGAAACTCCAAAAAGTCACGTTTTAAAAAATCCTTCCTGGCTCGTTGAGGCGAAGTCATGTGACCCGTAAAGACGACAGGTGACCCGCGGCAGAGCGC
>NW_026562561.1:115000-120000 GCF_027474105.1 Poeciliopsis prolifica | reverse complement strand
GCTTCTGAAGTTTGTTACTCTCAATGTTTTTATTAAAAATTTGAATCTGACTTATATCACAGATATAACTTTATATCACTGACATGAAGCAACTTAGAGAATATTATCATTATAAGTATATTTATTTACTTACTTATAGAGGCTGGTTGTTTTTACAGGCTGGTCGTTTTTACAGGCTGGTTGTTCCGACAGTCAAAGCTTTAGAGTCGTCTGTCAGTCTGAACTCCTCATGAAAATGATTCCAAACATCAATATGGATTTTAAAGTCGCCGCTCTCGGAGCAGCCGGTTTCTGTTTCCACCAGAACCGGTCCAGACTCTGGGCAGCAGGGAAAACTTTGACTGTTCCATCAAAGACCTCAGATTTGATCCGCAGCACAAACTTTCATCCATATTTTTCATTTTTATGATCATAAATGAAACTTGTCCAGTTCTGAGTTCTGTGTCTGAATCTTATATGCTGATGGGAGACCTGAGCTCCCTGCTGACCCATTCCTTCGTCTGGATGTTATGACTCCTGCTGGGTTTGGATCAGAACCGTCAGTGAGGCTGATGGAGGTCAGAGGTCAGCCGGAGGGTCCTGCAGCTGTCGTTGCGCGCCTGTAGCCTGCAGGCCTCGGCGTCCTGCGTCTCGACGGATGGTGCCAGCATCGCTTAGCCGCAGCCTGGCTGACGTTCCTCCTGGCGGTGGCGCTGCGACTCGGCCAGAGTTTCAAACGTCCCTCACAGCCCAATGAGCAAAATTATGGCTAATTAATCACCAGGCTGCCACGGTTTATTAGGAGTGACAAAGTTAGAGCTGCGCTGACGGCGCTCGGCTCTCCCTCTCTGCAATGACATTACAGACATCAATAATTCACCATCACATCTGTTATCTATTCACTGTAAGCATTCCTCTCATCGGGCTGCGGCTTCATCATTCCGGCTCCAGAGCAGATTGGAAAACATTTGGATTCAGACCAACATCAAACAACAATCAGATAAGAAATGAAATATTTAGTGGCAGGGAATCTGGGATCATGCTGGTTCATTTTAGTGAAAATGTGAATTTGTCCTGAAGTTAAAGTTATTCGCTGACAACAAACTCTACCAGATCGTTTCAAACTGGATGTTTTATGTTTTCTGATTCTCCAGATGAAATATTGTCAAATCCAAAGAAACGAGAAACAAACTGCTTGTTTTACAAAGTAAAATATAAAGAATAAAATTGATTCAGTTTTGTTTTTCTGACTCTAATTCACAACTTGTCGCCTAAAAAAACGTAAAATTATTTCTATTTTATCAGCTTCAGTTTGTTAGATGAAAAGTTTCCATCAAAGGAAACAAAGAAGAGCTGAGAGTCAAATTAAAACATTGACAGGAAATGACATCATGCTCTTCCTACATATTCAAACTCAGCCAATTGAGCAGTGACATCATTTCCTCCAGACCAGGAAGTCAGGACGTGAGTTTCCTTCCTAACTTCTCCTGCTGATGGTTGCGCTGCTGCACATCGGATCACCGTCCCACCGGGTCACAGGCCGGATTAGTTCTTCCCGGTTCTGTTGAGCTCAGCAGGCTCAGCAGGCGCTGCGTTGGGCTCGGACCCGTCCATGAATAAAACAGTGAGTTCTCACTTCCTCCTGTTTCATTTTCTCGGCTCTGCTGCTGATCCTGCAGCTCAGACTCCGGTCCAAAGCTGCTCCGGTCCAGACGGGTTCTGTCGCTCCACAAACTCTGAGTGACGCTGCAGGATTCAAAATCCTGAGGTTTCCTGTCAATTCATTCATATTTTAAATGAAGAAGGAAAATTCCTGTAGAGTTTCAACAGGAGACGAGGCTGAAGGAAGGAAAAAGTGTTCATTTTGTATTTTTCATAAAATTTCTCCTCATTTCTGTGAAGTGATGAATATTTGATTCATCCTCATGTCTTTCCAGGTTATCCTTCAGGAGGCTGCAGGATGTGACACGCCTTTCTGCTTCACTTCCTGTCCGTCTGCTGGTGGTTCTGGCCGACCCACGGCCAGGGCTCATCATCATCATCATCATCATCATCATCATTTACAACGAGACCAGCTGGACCTCAGCTGGATTAACGAAGCGTTCTGATGTTGGGCTTTTATTTTGACACTTTGTCGTTCGTCCTCTCCTCTGTGTTTTGCTGCTCTTCACTTTCTAAATGCTTTTCCAGTTATTATAAAATGTTCAGGACAGGAAAGCAGCAGCTTTGTCCCGCCCTCCCGTCATTTCTGTCCAACAGGAGCAAAGGTCATCCGCTTTGATTGCAAATTATATTCATCTTGTAAAAAGATAAAGTGGAATCAAACGTCACCAAACAAATGAGCTTTGCTTCTCAGACTGATTGAACCATGTAACTCAATTCATTTAGTTTCAGGTTTGCCTGTTTTGTGTCAGAATGAAAGGAGGAACAGAAACGAGTTAAAGCTGCAGATGAAGCTCGACTGGAGAGCAGCAGGAAAAAAAAGTAGAGAGAGGAAAGAGGAAATCTGTTCCTGGAAAACTGCAGAGAGAATTCAGATTCAGATAATCTGAACAAATCTGACTTTGAGTCGATCAGCTTGTTATTCAACACCATGATGTGTTAAAGAGACAGACAGGAGAAAAACATGCTGCAGCGCTCGCTCTGTTTACAGCATTAAGATGGCCGCTGCAGTAAAGATGGCAGCTGCAGTAAACATGGCCGCTGCAGTAAACATGGCCGCTGCAGTAAACATGGCCGCTGCGGTAAAGATGGCCATTGCAGTAAAGATGGCGCTGCAGTAAAGATGGCAGTGCAGTAAGCATGGCCGCTGCAGTAAAGATGGCCGCTGCAGTAAACATGGCCGCTGCGGTAAAGATGGCCATTGCAGTAAAGATGGCCATTGCAGTAAAGATGGCCACTGCAGTAAAGATGGCCGCTGCAGTAAACATGGCCGCTGCAGTAAAGATGGCCGCTGCAGTAAAGATGGCCGCTGCGGTAAAGATGGCCGCTGCAATAAACATGGCCACTGCAGTAAAGATGGCCGCTGCTGTAAAGATGGCCGCTGCAGTAAACATGGCCGCTGCAGTAAACATGGCCACTGCAGTAAACATGGCCGCTGCAGTAAACATGGCCGCTGCAGTAAAGATGGCCGCTGCAGTAAAGATGGCCGCTGCAGTAAACATGGCCGCTGCAGTAAACATGGCCGCTGCAGTAAAGATAGCCATTGCAGTAAAGATGGCCGCTGCAGTAAACATGGCCGCTGCAGTAAACATGGCCGCTGCAGTAAAGATGGCCGCTGCAGTAAACATGGCCACTGCAGTAAACATGGCCGCTGCAGTAAACATGGCCGCTGCAGTAAACATGGCCGCTGCAGTAAACATGGCCGCTGCAGTAAAGATAGCCATTGCAGTAAAGATGGCCGCTGCAGTAAAGATGGCCGCTGCAGTAAACATGGCCGCTGCAGTAAAGATGGCCGCTGCAGTAAACATGGCCGCTGCAGTAAACATGGCCGCTGCAGTAAAGATGGCCGCTGCAGTAAAGATGGCCGCTGCAGTAAACATGGCCGCTGCAGTAAAGATGGCCGCTGCGGTAAAGATGGCCGCCGTGTCTGGGTGGATTTTAAAATGGCTGAGTGTCAGCATGGTGTTCAGATGAAGGAAGCTAATAGATGGACAGCTAACCGCTAACTGCTAACAGCAACATGTTTCCTTAACTGGATCTCAGTATTTGTTTACTGGGTTCACTGGTTTATGAAAAGCTGGTCCAGTTTGGACTGCAGTGGCTGCTGTCCATGGTGCTGAACAATCACTTATCAATCGGGTGGTGAAATATTTGAAGATGTCATTTTTTTAGCTTTTACCCCATAAAACCTGTAATGCTTTGTAGTTTTCTGAAAAGGAAATGAAACTGTTTGCAGAGAGAAGCTGGAATTTCTCTGCCTCCAGGTGTTTCCAGTGTTTTCCCATCAGACTCTGCCTCGGTTCTCCTGATGAAACCCAGAATCCTCCGTGTTCTGGAGAACCGCTGCTGTCAGGCGAGTTGGACGGAGCTGCAGCAGTTAATGAGTTCAGTGGAAGCGGGTGACCTTTAACCCCCCTCCTGGGATGGAGAAAAATGTGCTGAAACTCCTGGATGCGTCAAAGATGAACAAATTCTGCTTCATTTGAACTTTCATTTTCAGTCTGATGAGGTGAAAACGGTTTATTGGCTCATTGAATCAACAGGAGGAAAATGTTCCTCTCATCTGATGTTTCTGCAGCAGAACGTTCTTCAAAACCAACAACTGAATAAACGGATCAAATTTCACCTGCAGATGATCTGAGCCAGGTGAAGATACGAATCCTGGAGGAATGAGATGCTGCAGCTGAGCAGAGCCACAAACAGAACCGATGCTGTGACCCGACCCGGCTGATGGTCTGCCTGAGGGAGTTAACCAGTTCAAACTGGTTCCAGTTTGAACTGGTTCCAGTGTCTGTCCATCAGGAAGCCTTCAGTCCAGAGGATCTAATGAGCTTCAGGCTGATCGTCTCTCAGCTTCTGGGACCAAACAGAGAAAATAAAAGCCGACTTTCCTAATACCTACAACACACACACACACACATGCACACACACACACACACACACACACACACACACACACACACACACACACACACACAGACAAAAACACACACACACACACACACACAAACACACACACACACACACAAACACACACACACACACACACACACAAACACACACACACACACACAAACACACACACACAAACACACACACACACACACACACACAAACACACACACACACACACAAAAACACACACACACACACACACAAACACACACACACACACACAGACACACACACACACACACAGACAAACAAACACACACACACACACACAAACACACACACACAACACACACACACACACACACACACAAACACACACACACACAGACACACACACAAACACACACACACACACACAAACACACACACACACAGACAAACACACACACACACACACACAGACA
>NW_026562561.1:70000-112500 GCF_027474105.1 Poeciliopsis prolifica | reverse complement strand
CCTCTCTGGGACTTGGGGTCAGAGTTCATGTGTTATTTGAGCTTCTGAGCTGCTCATCAGCTGCCGGTTTTAAAAGACAACCAGAAAAAATCTTGTTGTTTTGATGCATCATAATAATTATGACGGACAGATGATTAATATTTAGACTTTACCCATCATGCTTCACTGCGTTTTCAGGTTGTGATCTGAACTGAGTAAAGTTTGAGCAGGTTTCAGAAAACAGACGTTTTCCTCCATCTTGTCTTCATGATGCTGCAGCTTTAATAAACCGCCACCGCCACCGCCGCTCCGGCCTGTGATTTACCGCGCCATTAAAACGCAGCCCTGATAACAAATGCATGGAACATAAAAATCTGCAGGTGTTTGCATTGCTGTGCTTCACCAGCCGCAGTTTACCGCCATCATTTCTCTCCTCCAGTCGCCCAAACGTCTCATGGCGGCGCCGGTCTCCGGAAACCAGCAGCACTCCTCTGGGTTGCAGTCAGAAGCAGAGACACAGAGCAGCGTCAGGAGGGGTCAGGGGTCAACCAGCAACCCTCCGATTGCAGGATGAACTCCTACGCTGCCACCATCACTGCTACTGGACTCACAACTCAAAGCAAACTGTCCTTTGGTGACTTTGTATTCGTATCAAACCATGTAAATATAGAGTATAATTCAGAAAGTTTGTTCCATCTGTGACTCACTAATTTAACTAAATAATTAAAACTCTTCATCTCAAACTGACATGATCCACTTTTCTGATCGATTCAGTTCTTCCTCATCATCTCTCCACCACCGTGCTTCAGCTGGACCAGCAGTGCATTCTGGTCCATCAGGTCTCCTTTGGTCTCACCTGTGTGGATGACATCACTCAGGTGAATCTGTTAGGAGCATCACAGGTTGGATTCTGTGTTTTCAGGATTTTGGTTCTCACAGTCAGAGTCAGAAACTTGCTGATCACATCTAATCTCACAACTTCCTCAGAAACCTGAACTTTTTGTCAGCGGCACTCAGAGGGACGTGAATGAATTTTCCTCAGTATTTTTCCAACGTGTGCAGCAGGTCAGACGTCAGCTGACTGCCAGGACGTTTCATATCCACACAAACCTTCAATGTGCCTGGCAGCAGAAATAAAAAATATTAATAATGGAGAATAAAAGGAGGAGGATCTGATGAGGAGATTTAATCCACCGAGGATCAAACTGAAACGATTCTAGATGAAGTGGATCTGGTCTAAAATCTCAGGTCAAAATGATAATAATAATCTTCTCCTCCTCCCTCGTTTCTCTCCCTCTTCTATCTTCTCTCCTTCCTTTGCGTCGCTCTGCGTTGCTGTTTTTTTACAGAAACTCTGAACTTTGGAATTGAGTTTGTTTCTCCAGAAACAGCCTTAACATGGCGGCACTATCAGGCTCTAAGCTCCCGTACGGTAATTGGATCCGCGGAAGCTCCAGGCTCCGTTTTGCACTTAGTTAAAATTGTTTTGGCACTTTAAAAAGAAGCTTCTTCTAATTTCACCGTGGCAAATATTGGCTGTCTCTCCGACTGTCAGGTTCTCCTGCTGATAAAGTACAGCTGCATCAAAGCTGCTGTTTTCTGACGAATGAATCTTACCTCTCTGCTTCTGAACAACTTCACTGATCCAACCACGATCCCAGTTGCTTTTCTCTCCAAACTCCCAGACTGTGTTTGAATCTGGACTTCTTCATGTTTTATAATAATCCTGGCTGCAGTGAAGGATTTCCAGGTGACCCATCAGAGTCACGTTTCACTAGAAAACGCATCAGTTGGTCATAATTGGAGGTCAGATTTATTCCTGTTCCTGCTCACTTCCTGAATGATTCAGACTGTGAAGAACAAGATTTAAAAGCGAAACATTTTCAGTCTGTCGGGTCGTTGTGTTTCATGGAGGAACATTTTGTCTCCATTTTCTCTGTAACGTTCAATGGAAAACTCCCTGAAATACGAAGCTCCCTTCTTTGGGCTTGTCTCACTGAACCGGTTTCTGATCTGATTTAAAACACATGTGGACAGAATCTCTGGAGAAGCAGAAACCAGGAAACACAGGAAGCTTTAAAACATGAGAGACGAGCAGAAGCCGAGTCCTCTTCTCCTCTTCTCTTCTTCCTCTTCTTCTGCTTGTGTGTGTGTGTGTGTGTGTGTGTGTGTGTGGGGGGGGGGGGGTCCTTGTTAAAATCAGCTGTTTCTGTTTTCAGGTTTTGAAACACAATAAAACATGAAACATTTCTAAAATGAGGTTTGATACATTTTCTTCTGATGTTTGTGGGGAAAAAATATTTACCAACATGATGTTGATGGAAAATAGTAAATATTAGTCTTGCTGGTGTCACTCTGTTGTGAAATTGAATGCAGTTTTTGCTCCAGATAAATGTCTGCAGTTTTCTGCTTGCTGCCACCACAGCTGGATCTCAGCAGGAGGCTGTGGTATAGTTAAAGTCCAGGAGCTCAGAGGACGGAATGAGGAAACGGGTTTATTGGTGCAGCAATGCTGCCACCTGCTGCTGACTGTAGAGATGACAGGCTGTCTATACCTGGATTGAACATATTAGTGATATCAATACATTTCAACGGATCCATGTTTTCCCAAGAGAAAAAGACCTGAACTTCCGGAAAATATTAAAACATATATGAACTGATTGGAGGCAGCAGTGGAGGGTCATGTTGATCCTAAACTGTTTTACTGCTCCAATAATCTCTTCCATATGTGAACATATAAATAAATCATTTCTGTGGGATTTATTCATGTTTTCCAATGAAAATATGTAGAATAAAAAACTGATCTTTGCATGATGAACTCCAGGTTCAGGTAAAGTCTTACCTGATGTTCTGAATATTTCAGAGACGCTGGCCCTTTAAGAGACTCCCTGTCGCCTTGGTTACCGTGCCAACCGGGAAGTTTCGCCAAATATCTTTAGGACGTGAACAGAAGCTGGAGTTTGTGCTTTTTCCTCTCACTGCCCAGATCTTACCTTCAGCTCTGACCTTTGACTCTCCACCGGAGGAAGGTGAGCAGAGAACCGGCTCCGTTCATTCCGTTAGCCTCCGTTAGCGTCCGTTAGCCGCCGTTAGCCGCCATGCTAACCGTGTAGGTCTCCGTGCTGAAGCTGTCTTTCTGAACAGAGTTCACTTGAAGCCAAACGGCTCATTAAAATGAATCGGTTCTTTTCCCAGGGCTGCTTTAAACCTGCTTTAGTGCGTGGAGTCGCTGTCCGTGGTGCTGACCGCGGCCACCAGACGTCATGCAGGAGATCGCTTCATTAAGATACAATCAGCTGCCGGTCGCTCAGCTCGCTGCTTCTCAAGACACTGAAAACTGATTTTAACACAATATTTCATCAGTAAAAATTCGGCTCGTTTGTGAACGTTTTGCTTAAAACGTGAAGTATTTAACCCCCTGGGATCAATAGAGTACATTTGAATTGAGTTGAACTGAACGAAGTCAATATTCAGTTCAGTTCTAAGGGAAATGAAATGTCGTAACTCATGACGTCATCAGGTTTTTGTCTCCAGAGATGAGCCAGGTGGACGGCAGCAGACAGCCGGTCTCCTGCACAGTCAAACCTCCGGTCTACCTGCAGATCGGAGAGCCCAAAGCGGAACCGGGTCAGTCCGGGGTCTGTGTGCTCGATGTCCCCCTCCCCTTTGGGAAACCAGTCAGTGTAAGTCAGACACACAACAGAAACAGTAAATTATCAATCATCCTCCCAGAACCTCACGCTGCTCTGCTTCAGGCTGAGCAAACCAAACTAAAGGTTTTTGGTTCTCCAGAGAAACAAGCTGCTGATTGACAGACGAACAGAAATGAACTGTTCATTTCTGAACAGCTAAACAGGAAACCAGAGGTTCCCTCAGCTGGACTGGGAACCTCATGTTCACCTCTGCAAAGTTTTTACAGTGTTTAAAAAGTTCAGAGCGCTGAAAGAAAGGAGCATTCGTCCAAAGTTTCTAAATTCAATCGGTTTGTTTTCAATGAGTTTTTGGCGTTCAGACGTCCAGCAGGAAGTTGTGCTGCAACAGTGGAGATCAGGAGATCTGTCTGCCCAGAAAACTGGTCGTCCTTCTGTTGGACTCAGCAGCTCTGACCTGCTTTTCAGCATTTAGCTGTAATTACAAACAGCTTCGATGCAGAGTGGCTCCTCTTCACCTCAGAGCTGCAGAGATCCTGCTATTTAATCCCAGCGAGTTTGTCCAGGCGCTCAGTTTGGGCTGCTTCTGTGTTTGTTTCCACTGTCTGTCTGCAGGTTGAGGAAATCACCTTTAAGAACTACTACACCGCCTACGTCACTGTGCGTTTGCTGAGGAGGGCTTCTGGGCAGGAAGGGCCGACCAAGTGGGTCACGGCTCTCCGAGACCTGCCGCTGATGGACAACCCGCACACAGAGAGAGGCTCCCAGGATTACTACTCCATCCACAGGAAGCAGGTGGGTCACGGCTTTATCGATGAACATCCACTGACCCAAAGTCTGATTCAGACTCAGAACAGACGAGAGGCAAAGCGTCTTCCTCAGACAGCAGCGATGAAGAGTCTCTGGTTCCACTGGGTTTTAGTTTCTGCTTCTAATCAATCTGATTGGATGATGGAAAACAAATTAAGCTAAAAGGAGTTAGCCTATCAGTGAAGCTATGCTAGCCCAAAATAGCATTTCAATGCTAAAGATGTAGCCGCTAACACTAAGCCAAAGAGAATCCTGAAACTCTGGAAAGATGAATGAAAGAAAAACACTTTATTATCCTGAATATGTAGACCAGACGGACATAAACTACATCGTACGTGAATGAATTTAACCAAATTTGTCTGATAAGTTTGTTATTTTAAAATACTGGGATGAGTGAACCAGAAACAAGCAGATGATCAGATTTTAAAGTTTGTTTTATCTCAGATCTTCATCTGTGAGATTTTTACTTCATCCAGAGTGTAAATATAAGGAAACATTCGGTCAGTGAAGGTATGTGTGAAGGTGTGTGTGAAGGTGTGTGTGAAGGTGTGTGTGTGTGTGCAGCTTTCCTCCATCCCAGTCCAGATCCTACTCGAATCCTGTGGATCTTTTTCTGGGCTGATAGATCTGAGGAGGAACCTGGAGAACAAACTGATAATCCATTTTCTGTCAACATCAATCCCCATAATCCAGACTGTTAGTTTCCCTTCCTCTGGTCAGATTCTGCTAACACACCCAGAGTCCAAACCTCACTGTCTCCAACATCAACATCCCAGCTGTGGATCCCGGAGTTAAAACCCTGAGAGCCGAGAACGGACCACCAAACGTCCAACCGCTCCGGATTATCAGGCAGCTGCTGCCTCCGTCCTGCTGTCACAACGCTCAGATCTTCAGACAGCAGGAGTTCTGGATTCGCCGTGTTTGGGTCCAGAACCAGAGGAGTGTAGGTCACCATGTCCTTCATGTTGCTCCAGATGTTGAAGGCCAGGTTGCCCAGATGTTTGGCCTGGTCTATCAGAGCTCCTGAGGGCAGCTGTGGATCCTCCAGCAGGGGGCAGCGCTGGACTCTTTCCACTGCAGCCTTGTAGTTGTGCAGGAATGAGACGTCTTCAGCTCTCAGCTCCTCCTCTGTGGCTCTGACTGTGTCTGAAAGAGCTGCTATCTCTCTGCTCAGAGCCCATCTTCTCCTCCATCATCCCTCTCTTCTGCTCCTCTTCCTCCCTCAGTGCAGCCAGCCTGGCCTCCTCTTCCTCTGCTAGAAACTGATGAAGCTTCTTAAACTGCTCAACAATCTGCCTCTCTGTGTGTCGGGCCTGGACCATCATGTGTTCTGCTGTCTGATCAAACTCCTCTTTAACTTCCTTCTTCTGCTCCAGTTTCTTCTTTAAAGGCTCCAGAGATGTTTTCAGATTCTCTCTGTGATCCTGAGCAGCTTCATCGATGGCTCTGAATCTGTGCTTGATGTGTTTTTCTGAATCTCTGCAGACGAGACAAACTGGCTGCTGATGGTCCAGACAGAAGAGTTTGAGTTTCTCAGAGTGCAGACTGCAGAGACTCTCTGAAGCTTTTGCTCTCTCTGCTCTAAGAATGATTCACAGAGTCTTCAGAGCCGGATTTAAAGTCGGTTCCTCTCTTGAAGATTTCCTCTTGCAAACTGGACACTCTCCTGCTGGTTTCTGTCTCCACCAGTTCTTCAGACACTCCTTACAGAAGCTGTGGCTGCATGACAGAACAACCGGATCCTTAAAGCCGTCCTGACAGACCAGACAGCAGAGATCCTCCTCTGGTCTGGAAGCCATTTTGTCTCTGAGTGAAGCTGAAACCCAGTCCGTCAGGCTCGCTCCCTCGCCGCGTGTTTTTATTTCCGTCCTGCAGCTGGATTTACTCAGATGAAGCAGTCAGTTTGTTCTGACGGTGAATCTGATCGTCTCTGTTTTACAAGCTGCTTCCTGTTTCCCCTCAGGTGAGTCAGAGAAGGGGCGGAGCTAAAACCTGTTAGACTTCCTGTGAGGATCTTTGTTTAAACCTGTAGCTGAGGTTTTTCCTTCGTCTCCTTGTAAGTGTGTCTGAAGCTGCATTCAGACAGCTGAGCTTAGTAACGATGGAGAAACTAAGATGAATGTTTCTATCGTTGTGCCATAATGGCACAGAGTTGCCACATATTGTGAGATCAGCATTAATATCTGGTGAAGCTCAGTGTGACTCATTACTGATTAATGTTGGAATAACAAACTGATCTACCAGCTGATTGGTTGATGGATGGGCAGACGGACGTTTTTAGACTTTAGGAACTGAAATCATCTCTTTAGTGAGATTCGCTAATTTGTTGCCTCCCCAGGTTTTTAGTTTCTGTCGTGCTGCGTTCACTGTAACCTGGACATCAACGTTAACCTTCCCATATAAACGAATGTTGGAAATGCTCATTTGGAAATTCATCATCTTCAGGACTGTTTCTCCAAGTAGAACTCGGGTCATTGTTCAGATAAACTGAGGTCCAAAGTTTCCCTGTTTAGCTTTTTTTCAGTTCTGATAAACACTGATTAATATGTGTGAGGAAGTAATACTTCCTGCAGGACAACGGGCTAACTGCCAGCTAACCCAGCTAACTGCTGGCTAACTTCCAGCTAACTCCTGGCTAACTCCCAGCTAACTCCTGGCTAACTCCCAGCTAACTCCTGGCTAACTTCCAGCTAACTCCCAGCTAACTGCCAGCTAACTCCCAGCTAACTCCTGGCTAACTTCCAGCTAACTCCTGGCTAACTCCCAGCTAACTCCTGGCTAACTTCCAGCTAACGCCTGGCTAACTTCCAGCTAACTCCTGGCTAACTTCCAGCTAACGCCTGGCTAACTTCCAGCTAACTCCTGGCTAACTCCAGCTAACGCCTGGCTAACTTCCAGCTAACGCCTGGCTAACTCCCAGCTAACTCCTGGCTAACTTCCAGCTAACGCCTGGCTAAATTCCAGCTAACTCCTGGCTAATTCCCAGCTAACGCCTGGCTAACTTCCAGCTAATGCCTGGCTAACTCCCAGCTAACTCCAGGCTAACTTCCAGCTAACTCCAGGCTAACTCCCAGCTAACTCCTGGCTAACTCCCAGCTAACGCCTGGCTAACTTCCAGCTAACTCCTGGCTAACTCCCAGCTAATGCCTGGCTAACTTCCAGCTAACTCCAGGCTAACTTCCAGCTAACTCCCAGCTAACTCCAGGCTAACTTCCAGCTAACTCCAGGCTAACTCCCAGCTAACTCCCAGCTAACTCCTGGCTAACTCTTAGCTAACTCCAGGCTAACTCCCAGCTAACTCCTGGCTAACTCCCAGCTAACGCCTGGCTAACTTCCAGCTAACTCCTGGCTAACTCCCAGCTAATGCCTGACTAACTTCCAGCTAACTCCAGGCTAACTCCCAGCTAACTCCCAGCTAACGCCTGGCTAACTTCCAGCTAACTCCTGGCTAACTCCCAGCTAATGCCTGGCTAACTCCCAGCTAACTCCAGGCTAACTTCCAGCTATCTCCTGGCTAACTCCCAGCTAACTCCCAGCTAACGCCTGGCTAACTCCAGGCTAACTCCCGGCTAACTCTGTGCCCCTCAGATGCTAGTGGAGCCAGACCACGTGGTTTCGGTCCGGCTGATCCTGAGGCAGCCATCGTCTGCCTGGCTGAGCTTCAGCTTGGAGGAGATCAAAATTTTCCCTCACATGGAACCGGTCAGTCGTTACGTTTTTCTCTCTGTATGAGTTCTATAGAAGTCCAAAAACCAGGTGTGTTATTATTATCATTCTCTTGTCTGGTACAGGAGCCCCAGAAGGAGGTTTCTGATTGGCTGTCTGACCTGATTCTGGTCGACCAGCTTCCTGATGTAGAGGTACGCGCTCCGGCCCAAACACTTTGAATTCATGCGGAGACTCCTGATGAAAAGCTTGACGGGTTTTCATCTGGTCTGTGTTCTGCTGGCGTCCTGCAGGGCCTGCCGGACCCGCACACCGTTTCCTCCAGCATCCAGCAGATGTGGGCTCTGACCGAGGTCATGCAGACCAACCAGACCACAGCCTCCATCGGACGCTTCGATGTGAGTCCTTCGTCTCCGGTTCACTGTCAGCTCCGAGTATCCATCCCTGGAAAACAAACTGAAAACAACTTTCCATTTTAAAATGTTCCACTTTGGTAAAGAAACCAAACAGCCTCATGAAATCCTGAAGTTTTTGAGACGACTGACCTCACTGTGTGGTCAGCCTGACAGTAAGAGCTTTCTGAGGTGATCTAAACACAGATCCCTGAGGAACACCTCTGTGCCGCCGTGTGAGGCTGGCGACGCTCTCTGATGACGCTCAGCTGGTTTACAGCCTGGCACAAACTGGAAATAAAGGATGGGTTGTGTTTTATGTTCCTGCAGGTGGACGGATGTTATGACATCAGCCTGCTGTCGCTGACGTAACGCGGCTTTCAGAGCAACACACACTTCCTGTGTGAGTGGAGACAGAAGAGCGAAAACCGCTGCTGGTTTATCGCTTTGTGTCGTCATACATGATCATCATGATGCATCAGCAGAATAACTCCTCAGTCCTGATCCTGATCCTGGTCCACTTCTGGTTTTATTTGGACATTTCTCTCATTTTGTCTCTAAAATAGAAATGATCTTTCTTCTTCATTTGTTTTGGTGTTGTTAATAATTCAGACTGTTAAAGAGAAAAAAAATCATAAAACTGATCAAGTTAAATCAATTTTTCACAGGATTAACATTTAGATCCTAAATGAGGAAAATGATTCACTCATTTACATAATAAAAGGTTTTTGTTTCAGCATAAAATATCTACTGTTGATCTTTTTGAGCAAATTCAGTCGAATCTTAAATATTTATGTTTTCACTTTCAGGGTCAAAATGAATATTAAAATCCTCCACTGTGATGACGACATCATCGATAACACACACACACACACACACACACAGAGACACACACACACACACAGAGACACACACACACACAGAGAGGCACACACAGACACACACACACAGAGAGGCACACACACACACACACATAGAGACACACACACACACACAGAGAGGCACACACAGACACACACACACACACAGAGAGGCACACACACACACATAGAGACACACAGACACACACACACACAGAGAGGCACACACACACAGAGACACACACACACAGAGACACACACACACAGAGACACACACACACAGAGACACACACACACACAGAGAGACACACACACACAGAGAGACACACACACAGAGAGACACACACACACAGAGAGACACACACACAGAGACACACACACACACAGAGACACACACACACACAGAGAGACACACACACACAGAGAGACACACACACAGAGAGACACACACACACAGAGACACATAGAGACACAGTCCGTGTGTTCTGCTGAACGCCAGCAGAACACAGACCAGATGAAAACCCGTGTGAGTGTGTGTGTGTCTCTGTGTGTGTGTGTGTGTCTGTGTGTGTGTGTGTGTGTGTGTGTGTGTCTCTGTGTGAAACACACCGGCTCAGATCCTGCTGTTCTCCCGGTTCTGCAGGTCCAACAGATTCTGATTTTCTGAACTTGTCGTTTTGTGTTCGGTTGCTGCTGATGGAGATGTTGTCATGACACGAACAACATGTCAGCAGGTTAGACGTCGCTGTTGTTTCCTCTTGACAGAAGACGTGTCAGGAACGCGAGCCGCTCTCCGTCTGAAGCTGAAGTGGTTTTCATGCGGTGAAGTTTGTCTCTTTCTCATTAAGTCCTGCAGTCGTTCCTCTTCTCCTCGTCTTCCTGCCCTCCTCATTCGCTTTGATTTGATCTTTCCAACATCTCATCACTCACCCGCTGCAGCTCCTCACCTCAGAGTCATGAATCATTTATTCAGATGAGTCTGAGACAGCCGTGTCACCGGCCGCTCCAACAACCACAGGAAGAAAAAAGCGGCTTCATGCTGTGACTGGAATAACTGAAGAGACAAGTTTCACTCAGAGCAGAAACTTTACAGCTTCTTAATGCCGGGTCGTTCTCTGTGGAGGAAAACGTTTTGTCTCGTGTGACTTTGACCAGCTTCATGTGTTTCCTGGACTCAAAGCGTTGAACACTGAATGGAGTCAGATTTCTGTTCTGTTTTGGTGATTTGTAGGTTTTATTGTTGACTGAAACATTTTATATAGTGTATATTTCTGCACATTTTCCTGCAACGTTGATTTTCGTCCAACAGTTTCTGAGTTCATTCAGACATGAAGCTTCCAAACATTTCCAGTCCAACAAACTTCAAACCAGGAACACATGACTGCAGTTAAACTTTCATATTGTTCAACGTTTCAGTAAAGATTCAGTTCCAAAACCCAAAGAACTTCTCCTCAGGTTTTATCTTATGACCATTTCAGAACCACCAGAACCATCTGTGTGTGCTGCTGCGAATAGAACAGATCCTGACCCTAAAAACGAGAGACGGACCTGAAGCAGCCGATCTGTTCTGATCCATTCTGATCTGTTCTGATCCATTCTGATCTGTTCTGATCCGATCTGTTGTGATCCGATCCATTCTGAACCGATCCGGACCGATCACAATGATCCTGAATCTCTGCAGAAACCACCAGATTCAGAGCAGATGCTCTTTGGAGGTGATGGACACCAACCCAGGTTTTCCTGGACCAGGTGAGCTCCATCAGAACCACAGGACTGCTGTTCCAGATGCCGCCAGCAGGGGGCGTCTCCGCTGAAATCTGCAGAGGTTTTTATCCAAACAGGAATTCAGGAAGTTATTCTTTTTATTATTTCTCTTCATGTTGATGATTCTGTCTGACGGCTGCAGTGAAGATGAAGATGATGAAGATGGAGTCTGTGAACAAAACCGGACCGGACCTGCTCAGTGACTCGGATGCAGAAGAACCTCCAGAACCAAATTTGTTCAAACTGTTAAGTTTTTAGTCAAATGTTCATGAGACGCTGGTTGATATGATTTTATTCTTCCAGGTTTTGATCAGAGCAGGAACTGGTTCTGATTCTCTCCTGCTGCTGCAGATGAAGCTGATTTCCGGGGTCACCACACGGTGGCGCTGCTGCTCCTCACATCAGAACTGCGCTCCAACATTCCTACACTTTTCAGAGGATCAGGTCTGCTTTTTATGTCCAGATCGGAGAAAACACAGAAACTGGAGACACATCTAGAGACATCTGGACACATCTGGAGACATCTAGAGAGATCTGGACACATCTGGAGACATCTAGAGAGACCTGGACAGATCTGGAGACATCTAGAGACATCTGGACACATCTAGAGAGATTTGGACACATCTAGAGACATCTGGACACATCTGGAGAGATCTAGAGACATCTGGACACATCTAGAGAGATTTGGACACATCTAGAGACATCTGGACACATCTGGAGAGATCTAGAGACATCTGGAGACATCTAGAGAGATCTGGACACATCTAGAGACATCTGGACACATCTGGAGAGATCTAGAGACATCTGGACTGGTGATGTCCCCAGAATCCAGCAGTCGTCAGTCGATGAGCAGCACTCAGCCTCCGATGGAGGATCTGTCTCAGCCAATCAAAAAGCCTCCAATGAGATGCAGAACCAATCAGAGCTGCTCTCATTAGCTTCCTCTGCTGCTTTTATTGGTTTTATTTTTTGCTTCTTGACGATTCGCCACTGAGCAGAAACGATGTGATCTGTTAATCAGGAGGAAACTCGACCCAAAGCATCAGGATGAAACTGCTGGGCTGCTGAGGATGAAAAGGCAGAAAACAACGGAGAGAAGAAGAAATGAGGCGTCAGAGTCTAATCCCACATGAGCGTTTGGAGCTCTGAGTCTGCAGGGACAGCAGATCAGATTCTGCTGCGTCAGCCAAACCACCAACACACCTGCTTAGTCCAGATGCAACATTATTCTCACATTTCCTCCAGCTGGGCAGAAACCGCTGGAGGAGCCCAGAGGCGGAACCACCGGGGGATGGCGGGGGGACGGCGGGGGGACGGAGACCACGCAGAGCAACATGGAGGAGCCTTTGCTGCAGCTGCCGGAGTCAACATGCGGCTCCTCCCACCATGTCTGCAGCATCTGCAGCATCTGCTCATAAAAGACTTTCTGCAACAGAAACATAAAAATATTCCAAATCAATATTTTACTGCTCACTGTGTAAAAGGTTGTTTAGACTTTCTCCCCAGATATTCATGTCTGTCTCTCTGTTGGTTCTCTGTTCACCGACAAGGCAAACTAAAAAAGGCTTAAAAATGCAGCAGCTCAACAAGTTATAACGTAAACAGCCCATAACTTGTATTGGAGCCATTGGAATGAATCAATGTTTATGAGGAGTTTTTATTAAGAGCAGTTCCTCATCAAAGCTTTTTTATTTAGAACCTTAAATGTCTGTAAATGTGTAGCAGAGATTCGATCACCGGTTTTATTTCTCTGCAGAAAAACATGTTTGATGTTCATCAGAGTCATTTCTGCTCCTGCAGCTTGAATGTGATTTAAAAACTTTTAAACACATTTTACGTTACGTTTCACTGCAACTTCGCCGACCTCCCAAAGTTTGCTCTGAATGAATGTTCCTGTTGATGTGAACACGAATAAACAGTTTGATTTGTTCAGGTTTGTTGCTGCAGGTTCTTCAGTTCGTCTGAAACTGAAAATAAAATCAGACTTTCTCAGAAATTATGTTTATTGATGGAGAAAATCTGAACCTTTTTATCGCTGCTGATTGTTTAGTTTTGTTCGTTTCTGATTGGCTGCCTGTAAACTCAACACTCCTGATTCCAGGTTCTGATCATCGGAATTTAACCGGATATCTTCAACATTCTTTCTTTTTGCCTTCAGTTGAAGTGATGCTGCTAAAAGCTGCAGCTTCCAGTTTTAATCTGACGATGAAGAGACCAGAGATCCGATGTAATCCAGCCGAGGAAACATCTGGATTACACTGCAGAGTCTGAGACACGGTTCTGGTTCTGGTTCTGGTTCTGGTACTGGTTCTGGTTCTGGTACTGGTTCTGGTTCTGGTATTGGTATTGGTATTGGTTCTGGTTCTGGTACTGGTACTGGTTCTGGTATTGGTTCTAGTTCTGGTTCTGGTTCTGGTACTGGTACTGGTACTGGTACTGGTTCTAGTTCTGGTTCTGGTTCTGGTACTGGTCCTGGTTCTGGTTCTGGTTCTGGTTCTGGTTCTGGTTCAGGTTTTGGTACTGGTTCTGGTAGTGGTACTGGTACTGGTTTTGGTTCTGGTTCTGGTTCAGGTTTTGGTACTGGTTCTGGTACTGGTACTGGTTCTGGTACTGGTTCTAGTACTGGTTCTGGTTCAGGTTCTGGTTCTGGTACTGGTTCTGGTTTTGGTCCTGGTTCAGATTTTGGTACTGGTTCTGGTTCTGGTACTGGTTCTGGTACTGGTTCTGGTTCTGGTACTGGTTCTGGTACTGGTTCTGGTTCAGGTTCTGGTTCTGGTTCAGGTTCTGGTACTGGTTCTGGTTCTGGTACTGGTTCTGGTTTAGGTTCTGGTACTGGTTCTGGTTCTGGTATGCATGCTCGGTATGTTGCTGTAAAGTCAGTGACAGTCTGCTGTCGCCCCCTGCTGGTTAGGAGGACCGAATGTTCTGCTGGGTTTCATTAGAAACTTTTAAAACTAATTTGAACAATTACCTGAGATTAATCCTCTGATAACCAGGATTAAATGTTTGGGATTGGAATTAATTTTTTAAAGTTTCTCAAACCCACGTCATGAAGTAAATGCACTGAAAACCAGGTGATTATTTATCGTATCGTTTATTGTGATAAATTTATTCTAAGAATTTTGATTTATCACACAATAAATCTCAACTGACGATGATCAAAACAACCCAAACCTGTCCTTAATGTTGGCTGATACTTTTTCCTCATGTTTATTTTTACTCAATAAAAACATCAATAAATTGGTAAAATACATTGACCGTCTGCAGTTTCCTGATATAAATCGCTTTTTATGATTTAACAGAGGGGAATGTTGGAGCAGGGTTTGTGTTTGTAGGGATGTAATGACTGACGCACGTCGGTTTATCTCAGAGTTTTACATCAGAAAGACACAAAATAAAGTCAAACTGGAAACCAGTGAACATGAAAATCATTGTTTTCGTTACTGTTCTGTTACTGTCTCATTAATGTTTTCGTTAATTTTCGTTAATGTTTCGTTAATGTTTTGTTAATGTTTCGTTAATGTTTTCGTTAATGTTTTGTTAATGTTTCGTTAATGTTTCATTAATGTTTCGTTAATGTTTCATTAATGTTTCGTTAATGTTTTGTTAATGTTTTGTTAATGTTTCATTAATGTTTCGTTAATGTTTTGTTAATGTTTCGTTAATTTTCGTTAATTTTCATTAATGTTTCCCTACTGTTTTGTTAATGTTTCGTTAATGTTTCATTAATGTTTCGTTGTTTCGTTAAGGTGTCGTTAAAGTTTTGTTAATGTTTCGTTAATGTTTCATTAATGTTTCGTTACTGTTTCATTAATGTTTGGTTACTGTTTCGTTAATGTTTCATTAATGTTTCATTAATGTTTCGTTAATGTTTCGTTAATGTTTCGTTACTGTTTCATTAATGTTTCGTTACTGTTTCGTTACTGTTTCGTTAATGTTTCGTTACTGTTTCGTTAATGTTTCGTTACTGTTTCATTAATGTTTCGTTAATGTTTCATTACTGTTTCGTTAATGTTTTGTTACTGTTTCATTAATGTTTCGTTAATGTTTCGTTAATGTTTCGTTAATGTTTTGTTACTGTTTCATTAATGTTTTCGTTAATGTTTCGTTAATGTTTCGTTAATCTTTCGTTAATGTTTCGTTAATGTTTCGTTAATGTTTTGTTAATGTTTCGTTAATGTTTCGTTAATGTTTCGTTAATGTTTCGTTAATGTTTTGTTAATGTTTTGTTAATGTTTCATTAATGTTTCGTTACTGTTTTGTTAATGTTTCGTTACTGTTTCATTAATGTTTCGTTAATGTTTCATTAATGTTTCGTTAATGTTTCGTTAATGTTTCGTTAATCTTTCGTTAATGTTTCGTTAATGTTTCGTTAATGTTTCGTTAATGTTTCGTTACTGTTTCATTAATGTTTCGTTACTGTTTCATTAATGTTTCGTTAATGTTTCATTAATGTTTCGTTACTGTTTCATTAATGTTTCATTAATGTTTTCGTTACTGTTTTGTTAATGTTTCGTTACTGTTTCATTAATGTTTCGTTAATGTTTCATTAATGTTTTTCGTTAATGTTTCGTTACTGTTTCATTAATGTTTCGTTAATGTTTCATTAATGTTTCGTTACTGTTTTGTTAATGTTTCGTTACTGTTTCATTAATGTTTCGTTAATGTTTCGTTAATGTTTCGTTACTGTTTCATTAATGTTTCGTTAATGTTTCATTAATGTTTCGTTACTGTTTCATTAATGTTTCGTTACTGTTTCATTAATGTTTTTCATTAATGTTTCGTTAATGTTTCATTAATGTTTCGTTGAATCAGATCCAAGCAGCTGATTTTAGTCTGGATTTAAAGGACCTCAGTGTTTCGGTTGCTTTACTCTTTTCTGGAAGTTTGTTCCAGATCTGTGCTGCATAGAAGCTGGAAGCTTCTCCATGTTCGGTTCTGGTTCTGGATGCAGAGCAGAACCTGCAGGCTGATACCGTCCAGACACAGAGAGGTGGAATAAACAGTTTTCTTTTTCTGAAGATGGAACCGCGTGATATCGTGATAAATCTCGGCCTGCTGCCAACGCCTGCACGGTTTTTAATTAGTTCAGAGATTTTCTGGATTTTGGGAGTCACAGATCCTCCGAACTCCTCGGAGGCTCCGCCCTGCCTGGATCCGCATCCGGAGCAGATTGGGATTAAAATCTCTTTTCCAATCATGTTTTATCTGATTCATCTTCATCAAGCAAATTAAAGTGTGATCAAAAGTCTGCAGTGCGACTAGGACTGTCTGTAACAGCCCGCGGCCCCAAAGGGCCTCCTGATGTCTGCCCCGCTCTGCTGCCCCGCTCCTCCGCCCCGCTCCTCCGCTCTGCTGCCCCGCTCCTCCGCCCCGCTCCTCCGCTCTGCTGCCCCGCTCCTCCGCCCGCTCCTCTTCACAAGGTGATCATTCACTTGATTGACTGCTTTCTCTCCTGTCCTCTGGGATCGGCAGCAGATCGACTCGTAATTGACTAAGTTGTTGTTGGAGAAGGGGTGAGAGGTCAATGTCTGCTGGGTGGAGCCTCAGATTGTGGAGTGTTGCTCGGATTTTTTTGCCATGCATATTTGAGAAATATTTTAATCTCCATGGCAACCATTCAGCTGTGCAAAACGCCATTCAGCTCCTTCAGACTAGCCAGCAGCAATTAGCAAACATCTGCTGAGCTCATTATAGGAGCTGCTGCTGGTAAAACATTAAAGGGTTAATAGAGGACCATGTTAGGACGACTTCCTGGAGGAGGAGCTTCAGAAAGAGCAGGAGCTTCTTAAAGAGACAGAGGCCCAATTTCAATCAGGAAGTTACATTTCTTTTAAGTCATATTTGATATACATATATAATTTTTATACTTGTGACTTGAAAACACATAATACTGGCCCTTTAAGAGCCTCAAATATAAACAAAACCTTAAAATCAATTCTAAAATGGAGAAAAACCCAATTTAAAGGAGATAAAACTGGTGTGATGCTCTCGTCTGTTGGCTTAAAGCCGTGTTCTGGAGTCTCTTGTGGACACCAACATAGTCGTTATTTGACCACAGAGTCCAAAGTTTTCCTTTGGTTTCCAGCAGTGACAGAGCTCTGAAGTCTGTAATGTCACCAAACAAAGTACGTTCAGTCTGCTGGGATTTAAATAGGACGTTTTACTGAACAGTCAGAGGAAGAGAGAGCCACGTTTCAGACAAACAGATCAGATCCTGCTCAGAGGAGGTTTTGTTTGTGAGACGTCTGTGACGTTCAGCAGACGTCTGCCCGCCGGCGGCAGGACAGATGGTAACGGCTCAGAGGTCAGGGGTCAGGAGAAGAAGAGAGGCGGCGTTTCCACCAACTCCAGCTGGGTCAGAGTTCAGGTCTGCATCAGTTCAATCTGTTTTTGAGTCAACTGACCTCCTGACAGTTCAAACCTTTTCTACTAGCTAACTCAGGTTCATTCAGCTGTAAGTTGTAAATAATGCAGGTTATTTGTTGTGAAAGTCGTCCAGATCCTCAGCAGCATCACCAAACCGATAATGAACTCTGACCTTCAGCAGCAGCGTGACCCTCTGCTCTGTGATGTAACACCTGCTGCACCTGGAGGACAAGTTCATCATGTCTGACGTGTGTCTTCCTGCAGATGAAAGCCTCCGTGCTAACGAGGCGAACAGAGCAGCCGAGATGTAAAGAAGCGAAATGGAGCCTGGCATGGAGCCGCAGGCCCGATTCCTCGTCTGCAGCCACTTTAGATGCATATCAGTGAAGGTCGGACGGTCAGAGGAGAAGAGCTTCAGATCCGCATGTGGTCCGATCTGGTTGGAGCACTTCAGATGCATAATCAATCAATTCCCTGCTCAGAGATTCGGAGGTCAGAGCGCAGCGCCTCACACTTCCAGCATATTAAATGCAGCAGCATGAAGGGAAGGCGATGAGAAGCTCCATGTTTGCTGCTGTGAGGAGCAGCAAAGTGATTCAAAGCTCCAGGGAAAGAGATGCAATCAGTCACCGCTGCTGGGTTTACAGGCAGGACGGCACATCTGAGTGTTTGATGCTGCAGGATCACTCAGATCCCGCCGAGGATGGAGAAACTCCAACACGACGGGCGCAGAGTTTCTTCTTCTGGCAACACAAATCTGCAGAAAGACTCAAAAAATGTCATAAATAAAAGTCTAAAAGCCAACAGGGAGGCTTCTCATAAGCAGCTTGGACTGCGCCACATTCTGTGGCTATTGGCCGGTTATTGATCAAATATTGGTTATTTGGCCAACCGCCATAAAGTGACAGACAAAGAAACTGAGAGCTGGGATTTTAGGACGATTCCTGTGCTCACCTCTGGGGGCGCTGTGTCTCGGCTGTCTCCATATGTCAGTATTCAGGTTTAATTCTTATGTTTGATAAATGTTGACGTTCCGCAGTCTGTCTGATACATTAATATTTGTGACATGTTTCGTCTTTCTGTCAGCCATAAATCAAGTGATTTAGTTTCCCGTTTCCAAAGGAAGCCGCTTCTGAAGCGCCACAGCTGATTGGACGAAATGAACGTCCATCAGGCGACCTTTTATTTTGAAAAACATGGCAAGCTTACTTATTGTTTTCTTTTTGGTTTTTGATGGGGGTAACGCACATTCAGCGTCCCGCTCCACACTCCATCCAGTAGGTGGCGGTAATGATCATCAATACGTTGCTTTCCAGCCGCCATAAAAAGAGAAGAAGCTGAAGCAGCAGCAGCAGCAGCAGCCGAAGCGGCAGCAGCAGCAGCAGCTGAAGGCTGAAGCAGCAGCAGCTGAAGGCTGAAGCAGCAGCAGCTGAAGGCTGAAGCAGCAGCAGCTGAAGGCTGAAGCAGCAGCAGCTGAAGGCTGAAGCAGCAGCAGCTGAAGGCTGAAGCAGCAGCAGCTGAAGGCTGAAGCAGCAGCAGCTGAAGGCTGAAGCAGCAGCAGCTGAAGGCTGAAGCAGCAGCAGCTGAAGGCTGAAGCAGCAGCAGCTGAAGGCTGAAGCAGCAGCAGCTGAAGGCTGAAGCAGCAGCAGCTGAAGGCTGAAGCAGCAGCAGCTGAAGGCTGAAGCAGCAGCAGCAGCAGCTGAAGCAGCAGCTGAAGCAGCAGCAGCAGCAGCCTGAAGCAGCAGCAGCTGAAGCAGCAGCAGCAGCAGCAGCTGATGGTGAGTCCGGCTGTTTGTTTAATTGCTGATGTGTGATTATCTGTTAGCTTAGCCACAAGCTGTTAGCCGAATCTTTTTAACTTCAGGCTGAGACACAAATTATCTCATAATTTCACCTTTTGACGCCCTGAATCCTGATCCAATGAGAAAAATCCAGTCCTGATTTTTGTCTGAACTGTAAAGATATTGAATAGAAAAACAAAAACATGAACAATGATTATTTCTACATTGAATGATTAGAAGCTGAGGATGAACGCAGGGAAGTTGGGCTGCAGTTCTGCAGAATCATCACTTTGTTTCATGAACATGTTTCATTGATATTCATGAAATGTTATTAATTATTAATTGTTATTAATCACTCCAGTCTGTTTGCTTTAATCTGTGATCAGGAAAACAAACATCATCAATATTGTTGTATTAATACTGCAGATTCTGTTGAATATTAAGGAAATGTTTCGCTTTAGTCGTTAGAACCATCGTCTCGCCTCAGCTGTGAACCTTTGACCTCAGCTTCACTTTGTTAAATCATACCAGATGAATAAAATTAAAGGGTCATTCTGCTTTATTCTGCCAGGTAAAAACGGCTTCTCCAGTTTTTACTGGTTTCTGGTACAGCCTGTCATTTTCCACGGGTCAGATTTGAATGTTGATAGCTGGCATACCCTGACCTCTGACCTCTAACCCCATCTGCCTCTCAAAGCATCTGAACTATTTATTTAACTCAACCAAATCCAGTCCAGGAACAGGCAGACATGGAAGAAACGATTCTCTGTTAACAGTTTCTGGTTAAATAGTCAGAAATTAACAGCAATAATTCTGGTTTTCAGCCTGGCAAGAGAAAAATGTGGCTTTATTTAAAACCTCAAACTGAACATTTAACTAGAAAGCTAAATAGTTATCTAAATGTTTGGTTTGCATATTCCGCTAGCTCAGAGCTAAGCATGAAGCTAATATGCAAATGCAGTGAACCTGCAGTAAGAGGTTCGACCTTCAGGCCTGTGAATGTCCAACACAGCAAAACTCTGAGTTTTTGCACACAGTACTGACTGCAAAGATGATTCATAATGAATCTGCTTTGCTCAAATCTGACTCCTCACTCGTTCACATGCATCAGTCTGTCAGCCGGTTGTTGGCTGCTGCTGCTTTCTGACCCATCAGGGCCTCCAAACGTCCCCTGACAGAAAATGGCTGCCTGCAGTGAGTAGATATGGGATGGTCACGTGTTTCATGAGGTTTTCTACATAATGACTGATTGTCATATCCAAACGATATGACTGGCCATGCAGATATCACAGAGCTAATAATAAGGTGTGGCAAAACACGCGTCCTCCTGCTAACTCAGCCAAATACTGAGATAAGAACGATGATTGCCCCGATCTGCAGTGACTTCCTGTGTGAAAGCGTCGCTCCGTGTTTCCAGCTGCCACATCTCCTGCAGTTTTACGATTCCTCCTCCATCACAGCCTGTCGACAGTAAATCTGCCCCATCGATCCGACACGACTTGAATCTGCAGCGAGGCGATGGATGGACCTGCTGCCGCGCCGAAGCTCATCGATGGAGCGGCGCTCGCCTCGCTGACGCTCCGCGCAAACTGAAACACGGAGGTTGATGGAGGAATTAGAATCATGCTGCTGCTTTTGTTCCTAAATATCCGATTGACACAAAATGGTTCCTTCACATCCGAGACCATCAGAACCAGTAGAACCAGCAGAACCAGCAGAACCAGCAGAACCATCAGAACCAGTAGAACCATCAGAACCAGTAGAACCATCAGAACCAGCAGGAGAACCAGTAGAATCAGTAGAACCATTAGAACCATCAGAACCAGTAGAAACCATCAGAACCATCAGAACCAGTAGAACCAGTAGAACCATCAGAACCAGTAGAACCATCAGAACCATTAGAACCATCAGAACCAGTAGAACCAGCAGAACCAGCAGAACCATCAGAACCAGCAGGAGAACCAGTAGATCAGTAGAACCATTAGAAACCATCAGAACCATCAGAACCATCAGAACCAGTAGAACCATCAGAACCAGTAGAACCATCAGAACCATCAGAACCAGTAGAACCATCAGAACCATTAGAACCATCAGAACCAGTAGAACCATCAGAACCATCAGAACCAGTAGAACCATCAGAACCATCAGAACCAGTAGAACCATCAGAACCAGTAGAACCATCAGAACCAGTAGAACCATCAGAACCATCAGAACCATCAGAACCCTCCTGGTTCACGTGCTGCAGACCAGATGAACCAAAGACAGAAATAAAGTCACCAGGAAATAAGAAATCAAAATCATTCGTTACTGAGTTTTGATATTTTTGAAGTTTTTAAGAAAAGTAATATTCAGACCAGCATTCATTCACTAGTTATGAATCATTTTTAGTTCAATGAACTCAGTGTTTCTGCTGTTTTGTAGTTTTCTGGAAGTTTATTCCAGATTTCTGCTGCATAGAAGCTGAACGTTGCTTCTCTATGTTCCACATCCTGGTTCAGTCATTAACTTTGGTTTTGCCACTTTTAGATTTGTCCCTCTTCGCTTTCCATATCTAATTATTCAGTTTTGAAATATTTAGATATTTAAGACTAATTCTTTAACTCAGGTTCTGTTCTGGTTCTGGTTCTGTTCTGGTTCTGTTCTGGTTCTGTTCTGGTTCTGGTTCTGTTCTGGTTCTGGTTCTGTCTTCATATTTGCTGCCAGTCTTTACTGGAGGTTGATCTTCATTTCTCATGAGTTGCTTTTCCATTTTATTTGCAGCGTTTTTCTTTGAATCTGATCATTTCTGCTGATGGTTTCTGGGTTTTTGTTCTGGTTCCTGCGGCTGATGTTCGTCCTGCTAACGGGTCGGACCGACCCATTTTCTCTTTGCTCATGTTTCATCAGATCTGTCAACCTTTCCGTCGCCTGGCTGATGTTTGTTTCTGTCCTAAAAGTCTAAAGTTTCTCAGGTTTTCATGCAGTGAAGCTGAGCTGCACCGGGACTTCAGGCCTCTGAACGTCGCTCCGATCCTCAGCTGACATTTGATTGATCAGATTAGCAGCTTCTTTAAATCAATGGGTGCAAAGTAAACATAATTATTAAATCAAATATTGAGAAGAACAGAGAAATCCATTAAATTCATTCAGGAGTACATTTTGTTCTGGTTCTGTCCCATCAGGCGAATCGTTTCACCGAGTCTCGATATTAAAGAAACATTTTCTGTTCTGAGATCAGAAGGAGAAATATGACAGCGGTTCTGGTTCTGGTTCTGGTCCACTAACAGTGAACGAAACTCATTAGAAACATGAAACTGATGAGAACCAAGTTTTATGTCACTAAACATGGAGAATAAAACATCAGATCTAATTTTAGGCTCATGATTCATAATTATCTCCATTCCAGGAGAAATGAACTGATTCCTGACGATGTGGACAAACCCTGGTGACCCGAGTCACAAAATGCTCCAGAACTCCAGAACTCCTGCTCCAGAACTCCTGGTCCAGAACTCCTGGTCCAGAACTCCAGAACTCCTGGTCCAGAACTGCGCTGGGTTTTCACGCCTCGTTCAGCTGAAGCCTAGATGTTAATCTGATGAATTCATCGCTGCTAAACCTTCAGGCTGATGCTGGCGGACGGAGTTCTGACCCACTAGCTCAGTACCGGGTCAGTACTAAGCTGCCGGCAGCTTCTGCCTCCTGAACTCACACCTGATGTCCAAACATGGACGGTTCCAGGTGACTGAATGTTGGTTTGTCTTTCATCCGGTTGGTTTCTGCGTCTTGCAGGAATCGTCGTTTTGAAAACTTTGGTTTCATGTTTCTTTTATTTAAACAACAATCCTCCATCTGTCTCTCATATTCATCTCATTCCCATGAATAACAAAAATGGCGTCGTGGTTTAGTTGTTCTGTGGCGGCGCTATGGCGCCATCGAGTGGTCTGGCATGCATACTACAGCATTTTCTTTGTCAGGGTGTTTTCTTTTGTTTCTTTTTTTTGTTGTTGTTGGTTTTACGTCCCGCAGCATCCATCAGATGCCGCCTGGACACAGAGCCCTGGGGTCATGCGGTGCCGTTGACGCACCTGCAGCTCATTTGGAAGGCAGGTCGGGGCGTATAGCAGCGGCGGAACGACGTCTCGTCGCCTGAGTGTTTTGCTGACCTTGGTGAACCGTCTGTCCCGTTACAACTGGACCGAGTCGGACTCCGCTCATACTGCTACACCTTCCTGTCCAACAAAGCCCTCTTCTCCAGCGCTGTGCAAGCAACCACACTCATCCACTCCAGGCAATCTGTTTGTCCTGGAAAGATCCTGCATCCACTCTTCCTAAGCTGTTGCCTCTCGATGACAGCAGGACGATCCGGTCATCAGTTCCAGAATTCATTCCCACATCCTTTTCCCCTGGATGCTATTATTGTTCACTGCTTGCCATATCTGGTTGTGTTCTTGCATGTGGGTGAAGAAACTCGGAACCAAGTTCTGGTTCTGCATCCTGTGCATTTTTTCTTAATTGTTTACGAACATTGACCATGAATGTTTAACAGGCCAGTAAAACATAAACCTCTATGCTAACCGGTTTTTTGCTAGGCTACATGATGGAAGGGATTTTTCTTCATCATTAATTCGACGCATTAATTAATGCCAAACCTGATTGCATCTTACTAATCTTAGTTACTGAAAAATCAGCCGACCTTGACGGTTACGATCGCCATCTTCTCCCCTCATCAAAACGTTGCACAAATGGTTTGGGTTCAGCGCAGCATGCTGGGAAACCAAACATCTGCTTTAGGAGTGAACATCTGCAGGGCAGGTATAGCTACCTACTGTAGCTACCAGCTATTCTGAGGGTAAATTTAAAAAGAGATCAAACCAAAGGACTCACAGCTAATGCTAAGCTGTGAGACATTAAGGTTCTCTGTGATCACAGATTCAGGAAAAGTCGCAGAGTGTCGACACATTTCTGTAAAGATCCATAAAACCAGGAGCTCATCCGGTGAGAACGGAGCTCCGGCCTGCAGGAAGCAGATCCAGAAGGAAAACCTGCTGAAATCCCTGAGGGTGAAAGTCCCACATTGCAGCCCGGCTGCAGAGGAAGTTTGAAATGCCGCCTTAGGAGACAACCGCTTTCATTTAGAGCCCATCAATGTCTTCTTCAAAGTCCATTAGCGGCAGAGAGGCGAGGGATCAATGGTCTGATTAAAGACTCAGATCCTCATGAGCTGCAGTCTCTGGGCGATCCGCTGAAACGGCGGTTTGAGGTCAGGCTGTTAACGATGTGGCTCTGACCGCTCGGCTCAACGCCTCACTTTACTGGACAAAGGACAAAATGAGCCAAATTACCAGCAGCATTGATCCCAAAGCTTTTACTTTGCAGACAGTTTGTCTCGTTTCAGACATTTTCCCTCATCTTCAACTCGTTGGACCAACACACATCAGCAGCAAATTCATTAAAACAGAGATCAGAATGAAACCCAACAAACCAAACACATAGCAGTTTTATTTTGAAAATTTAACATGTAAAATCTCGTGTGTCTTATTTCACATCAACCTGCTCAGGCGTGTTAGCCGTGTTCGTCCCGCACAGCCGGTTCTGGTTCTGGTTCTGGTAGAAAACGGAGACGTTTCTGTCCAACCAACATTCATCTGAACGATTAGGATGGATTTTCCTGAACATCCGTCCAGTTAGAAAAGCGGATCTGATGATTTTAGCCTCATTGTCAGTGAAACATGATGGCAGCAGTTTCTATCAGGATATAAATCCAGGAAGCAGCCGATTCAGAGACACACACAGAGTTTAGCTGGAGTTAAAACCAAAACTAGTTTTTCTGTTTCTTGGAGCAGCAGAGTCAGAAAAAGCAGAAGCTGTGAGCCAACAAAGCCACCAGGAGCCGCATTGTTCATGAAGCTGTCATGTTGGATTTGAGTTTCTTTACCCACATGCAGGTTTAGACATCAGACCGGAAGGTTTTGATTCAAAGATTTAGTTACAGTTATTATTGAATATGTTTGAGCCTAAGTTGTCCTCTGGGATCGGAGCGGCTGGGCGGCTCAGGTACTGCTTGGAGAGGGGAGAGGTTAGTAGGAGCGGGAGTGAGAGGATCTTGACAGGGAAGTGGAGGGAAGGGCTTACAGATCATCTGATGGAGGATTGCCGAGGAGGAGGTAGGATCCGTTGGTGCAAAGGCTCCGAGGGTTGCGGGCTCAGGCGGCAGACGAGAGCGTTTAGTCCGGAGGGCGATCGGTGTCAGTGTTCGGTGGGCGTGGTTCCTAGCTGGATCCAGGCAGAGCATCCAAAATCTGAGAAAAACAATAAAGATTAACTTAGTCCTTAGTCAACGTGAAGCTTGGCAAACCTTGGGATTGACTCTGATCAACAAGTGGGACCATCGAGCGATGAATGGCTGCTCCACCGCTTCTTAAGAATCCTGCAGCCGATTTCAGAAATCCGCTTCAGGTGCGTCAGCCTGCCGGAACGCTCCCACGAAGATTGTCTATTCCGAGGAGCACTCACACCAACTTGAATCCTAACAGAAGCAGTTCCATCATTAACGCCGGCTGCCTGCAGCAGCCGCCTGCAGCAGCCTGCTGCAGCCGCCGCCATCCCTCACTCTGCCCACATCATCACGCCTCCTGTAAGCATTGTTTACCCTGCTGGCGCTGTCCTTGGACCTCCATACGTCTCTGAAATGGATAATACCTGCCTCCATCTCATTTACAGCATCCCGCCCCGTCCCCTCTCGGAGCAGGCAGGTCTGTTTGGATCCGTTTGGGTCCGTTTGGGTCCGATTGGACCCAGAGATAACAGGTATCTGACCCTGTTGCTGCAGATCAACCAGATAAGAGAAGAAAACCAGCAGAGATACAGGAGAGGATCAACAGACACGCAGTGTGTGTGTGTGTGTGTGTGTGTGTGTGTGTGTGTGTGTGTGTGTGTGTGTGTGTGTGTGTGTGTGTGTGTGTGTGTGTGTGTGTGTGTGTGTGTGTTTCTGGGCTATCAGATCAAACCGTTTTTCACACTGACCACAGGGAGAAGTTTAGTTTTTATTACTTTGCTTCAAACAAGCCTGGAAAATAAAAGACTGAAACAGAAAAATCTCTTTGTAAAGTTAATCTCTGAATTAACAGCAATAATCTGAGTTATTAAGACAATCAGAAAACAAAAACATGGAAGATTATTCTTCAAAATCTTCATATTTCGGAGGTTCTTGCTCTTTATAGAAGCTTTACAATAAATATTATTAACTCATCTACAAAATGTCAAAGTTGAATAAATATTATTGGTAAAGGAAATATTTATATTTATTGGTTTAAGATGCACATTCACATGTTAGTGGACTATCAAAATAAAAGCTTTATCTGGACTCATCTGTTGCTAAACATCTGGATTGTCTTTCAAACCTTTTTTCCTGGTTTTCAGCTGAAATGTTGGACAAGAAAAGACGATGAAGACGAAACATGAAGCGATTCGACAGCAGGAGTTTATTAAGCTTTTATTTTGGTAGTCCACTTCCAGTTATCGGCGACTGAATTTACACATTAGCTAAATATTTAGTAGCAAGCCAAATATTTAGCTTGACATTTATGAATGACTGAATAACCAGGTGAAAATATGACTTTGGAAACTGAACTCCTTGTTTTCTCTCATGCTCAAAAATCCGAATGATTCATTTTTGCTCTAAGTTTGCAGATTTTCCTCCAGTATCTGCAATGGGAAAGAAACAAGAATAGATAAAACCAAACTCGTCGTGGATCCGTCTGCAGTCGTTTGTCTGGTTTTAAACTTCTATTCAAAATATTCTCTGCTTCAGTTCTTTCATCTGGGTGATATCTCCTCATCCTGCATTTCAGTTTCTCTCCACAGGCAGAAAAACTAAATATTTTCACAGTTTGAGGATCTTCACATCGTTTCTCTGCTGGTTTTATTGCCACCAGTCTGAAAATATCTTTTGCATATTTACAGGCTGCAGACATTTTTGTTGTCTGCAAATAAAACAGATTCATTTTGTTGGATTCGTGCAGCGTGAATAATTCAGGGCCCCACAGGGGGGACCCCCCACAGGGCCCCTAGATCTGTGACTCTAGATCTGTGACTCTAGATCTGTGACTCTAGATCTATGACTCTAGATCTATGACTCTAGATCTGTGACTCTAGATCTATGACTCTAGATCTATGACTCTAGATCTGTGACTCTAGATCTATGACTCTAGATCTGTGACTCTAGATCTGACTCTAGATCTGTGACTCTAGATCTGTGACTCTAGATCTGTGACCCTAGATCTATGACTCTAGATCTATGACTCTAGATTTGACTCTAGATCTATGACTCTAGATCTGTGGCTCTAGATCTATGACTCTAGATCTATGACTCTAGATCTGTGACTCTAGATCTATGACTCTAGATCTGTGACTCTAGATCTGACTCTAGATCTATGACTCTAGATCTGTGACTCGAGATCTGTGACTCTAGATCTGTGACTCTAGATCTAGATCTGTGACTCTAGATCTAGATCTGTGACTCTAGATCTGTGACTCTAGATCTAGATCTGTGACTCTAGATCTAGATTTGTGACTCTAGATCTGTGACTCTAGATCTAGATCTGTGACTCTAGATCTAGATCTGTGACTCTAGATCTAGATCTATGACTCTAGATCTAGGTCTATGACTCTAGATCTGTGACTCTAGATCTAGATCTGTGACTCTAGATCTAGGTCTATGACTCTAGATCTGTGACTCTAGATCTAGATCTGTGACTCTAGATCTAGATCTATGACTCTAGGTCTGTGACTCTAGATCTATGACTCTAGATCTGTGACTCTAGATCTGACTCTAGATCTATGACTCTAGATCTGTGACTCGAGATCTGTGACTCTAGATCTGTGACTCTAGATCTAGATCTGTGACTCTAGATCTAGATCTGTGTGACTCTAGATCTGTGACTCTAGATCTAGATCTGTGACTCTAGATCTAGATCTGTGACTCTAGATCTAGATTTGTGACTCTTAGATCTGTGACCTCTAGATCTAGATCTGTGACTCTAGATCTAGATCTGTGACTCTAGATCTAGATCTATGACTCTAGATCTAGGTCTATGACTCTAGATCTGTGATCTCTAGAGTCTGTGACTCTAGATCTAGATCTGTGACTCTAGATCTAGATCTATGACTTAGATCTAAGGTGACTCTAGATCTAGGTGACTCTAGATCTAGATCTGTGGACTCTAGATCTAGGTCTATGACTCTAGATCTGTGACTCTAGATCTAGATCTGTGACTCTAGATCTAGATCTATGACTCTAGGTCTGTGACTCTAGGTCTATGACTCTAGATCTGTGACTCTAGATCTAGATCTGTGACTCTAGATCTAGATCTATGACTCTAGATCTGTGACTGTAGATCTATGACTCTAGATCTATGACTCTAGATTTTGCACCACATGTTGATTTTATCAGATGTTTTGATGTCTTGATTCTAGTTTCATTATTATTCTTGTCTTGTTATATATTTATTATCTTAGATTATTTTCTGTTTTTCTTTGCTTGCTGCTTTCACACTGCAGTCATCTGTTCCTCATTTGGACGTTTAGAAATTCCTCAGGTTGTCTTTGGATTTCTGTAATATGAAACATTTCAGAGATAAAAGGTCAAATAAATGAAAAGTGATGCAGGAGATCATTGTCTCACATTAGAATGAATTTCCAGGTTTTAAGTTTTTATCTAGTGGAGCGACTAAATGTTTCCAGCTGTAGAGCAAATATCCAGTAAAACATTCAGAGGGAAGAACGTGAATAACGGGCAGCGATCCTCCTCACAGTGAAACCACGTAGCGGCTGATGAGTTCATCCTGCAGCCTCTTCAGTAAAGAGACGTCCATGTTTTCCTGTAATGGCCCAATTATCCTGCTGGCTTTTAGTGCAAAGTCAATGAGGAGTGACTGATGCAAAATTACCAGAGTCTTCAGGGTGACTCCAAGAAAAGATCAGTTTCATCCTCTCAAGCCGAGCGTTGCTGTGAATCATCAGCTGCAGTCAGAAAAATGAAGCATTTTAATCTGTTTACTGAACAACTGACAGGTTAATAAGCAGGCATTAATAAACCTGCCAGGTTTATTAAGACTTCCTGTTGTTCTGTGGGAGTTTGAGGTTTTGTTCTGACGCCGACATGAAATCCTGTCCCACAAACTGATGAGACGCTTTCAGAAGCAGCCAGAAGAACGACGTCACCTGAACGCACCGCTGCATTTTCCTAAATCTCTTCTTATGATTTTATCATTGTGTCGTTTCCTTGTCTTGCATTTACTGTTTGAATTTTTGGTATTATTTGAGAAAAGTTGTGCAGTTTAGTGATTTTCACTGCACAAAATCATTTATACTCATTAATATTTATGTTTTAACTAAATATTAATTAATGTTCATTGTTCCTACCAAATAAATGAAGGGAATCAGTTTCATTATCAGATTTGAATGTAAAGGTTCTGCTGCTGATCTCAACATCCTCTGGATTTATGGATATTTCTGATAAAAACTTCAGCAGATATTAGACTTTGAATCTGAGATTATGATGATGCGTTTGTGCATTTGTCGTGCGGCTCGACTCGCTCTGCAGCTTCTGCTCACCACATTCAGGCAAAGAGGCTAAATTGGATTTGCATTCATCAGGACAGAAACTAATCTGCAGGTTTCTGACGTTCACCTGCTGAAACCTTTTTAATTGATTTCATGTTTCTGGGACTGAATTTATTTATGTTTCTAAAACATAAATAAAACAGCAGAAATAAAGCAAATGGACAAAGGATGAACAATATTTAAAATTAGAGCACATGTTTTGATGCGTCGTTTATCAGATTAAACTTACATTTTGAAAATAATAACCTTTAAGCATAATTTTCATTAGGATTTGTGGATTTCTGATTGTTTTCATGTGTTGAAGCAGAAACTCATCATAATTACTGTCAGGTTCTGTGTTTTATTCTGTTTCTGTGTCCTGAGTCTCCTCGTTGTCCTGTCTTCCCCTTGATTGTTCCCAGGTGTGTCTCGTTCCCCTGATTACCCTCAGTGTATTTAGTCCCTCCTGTGTCCTCTGTTCCTCGTCGGGTCCTTGTCAGATTGTCGTCGCTCGTTTGTTTTGTGCCGCCCTTAAGACCAGTTGCTGCCGGTGTGAGCCCTGGCTTCCGCTCAGCCGTGCTGCCTGGCCGCGGACTCCGTTTATTGACTGTGTTTTTGTGGACTATTTTGTTATTAAATTACACCACCGTCACTTACCTGGGTCTCCAGCGTCTGCCTCACCACCGCAAACACCACTCCATGACAATTACCAAATAAGTTTCAAAACATCTGCATGTGTGAAACTAGTTTATTTAATGAACTTCTGGCACAAATGAACTTTCATATCCTCTCATTTATTAAAATGGCAACATTTTATATGAATATATTTACATGCCACTGATTTGTTCACTTCAGTTTTTCAAATGATCCTTTTTCCAATAATAACCCATTTGATCCCGGATATGTTTTATATTTATCTAGAGAAAAATAAACCCTAACCCTAGAATTCAGAGTTATTAGCATGAAGTAAATTAATATTTATTCAAAAGATGCACAATAGAACCACAGTATGTTATAAAGTACATGTTAAAAACCAGTGTAGTTTTATTACGAGTGTTATCTAAAACTGAAAGTAACTTTGGTCTGAAAACATTGAAATTATTTTAAAAAGTTCAGAAAATCAAACGTGTGGAGATGAAACAGAACCTGAGGAAACATTTTCTGAAGTCCTGAAGGAGTTTTCTGTGTTTTCAATGTTTTCTGTGTTTTCAATGTTTTCAATGTTTTTCTGTGTTTTTCAATGTTTTTCTGTGTTTTCAGTGTTTTCAGTGTTTTTCAGTGTTTCAGTGTTTTCTGAGTTTTTCTGACCAGGCAGGATATTTATGCAGCCATTTAACTTCCTGTTTTTGTTCAGATCAAGTCTCTGTGTTGTGCAGACTAAATATTTCAGCGGTTTGGAATAAATTACAGATTACACGGCTCATTTAAAGCTTTTATGTGCAGCTCCAGAGTTTTGTTTCTGCAACAATTCTCAGAACTGTTAAATATTTAGCAGAAGATTTTCACAATGAGTTGACCTTCATTTATCCCGACTCAGCAGGAACACAGTGATGCACAAAGTGGAGATTCTTATGAATTACCTACATATTTTCTCCTCATTTGTTTCTAAAGAGAGCGGACTTTGTTCTCTTTCGTCCGATTCTTTTTTTAATTGAATGAAGTAATTGCAGTGATTTTGAATCAGCCAGTAGAACTGGGTCAGAACATGACACCATTCCTCCTCGGACCAAAACCAGCAGCAGGAAAGTTCATCCTAATTTAAAAGGATCTGAGATTCAGAGGCTTTGATGACCCACTAAACAATATGAACTGTGGATAACAAGCTAAAAAGGTATTTATACCTTAAAATAATAAATGCAACATGAGAAAAGCAGGAGGAAATCGCCAGAGCAGAAACAGAAATGAAAACTAAACTCCAGTTCTTACTCTGCCTGTTCACAGCTTGAGGGAGGTTCAACTTTTAGGAGATGCTAATGCTAATGCTAATGCTCCTTGGTAAAATGAGTCTTTTCCTGATGGCTTGCTGCGTTTCTCTGCCGGTGTTGGAGTGTGTGTGTTCATGTAGTGTGTTCATGTTGTGTGTTCATGTAGTGTGTTCATGTTTGTGTTCATGTTGTGTGTTCATGTAGTGTGTTCATGTTGTGTGTTCATGTTGTGTGTTCATGTTGTGTGTTCACGCTGCAGGCTTCAGTCAGCGTCTCGCTGATGGACGTAAAGAGGCGGTCTGAGTGCTGCTGCATGCATGCGTGTGCTCATTGGAAATGAAGTGTGTGATTTTCTTATGTGGAAGGAGAAGCGGCAGTAGAGAGTAGGATGTCATAAATGTGGGTGGGTTGAGCTGACCTTGTGGCGGTGAACACACTCCCCATCCTGACAGTCGCTGCGTCGCAACGTGAGCTCAGCTGGAAGCAAACCTGCTGAAAATCTCACTGAAAACAACTCCACGGGAAAATCCTTCAGAATTCAGTGGAAAAGAAGCAGGAAGTAAAGACTCGCCTGTCGCTGTGTGTGTGCTGCGAGCTTCACTGCAGTTGGAAACAGTTCACACTGAAGTCCAACTGCTCAGATTTATGAGTATCGGCAACAATAATGCAGAAAAAATCAGATTCCAGCCAAAAAATACAAATCTGAAGCTAAAATCTGTCCAGGTTCTGGACTAACCTTCACCTTTCTGAAATGGAAACGACTTTTCAGAACCAGAAATAAAAGTTTTTACTTGTCATCTGGGTTGGAGCGTAAACCAGACGCTCAGGCTGAGCTTGGCTCCAGGAAGTGTCCCCACATGACTAATCAATATTTAACCGCCTCACTTCCTGTCAGTTTGCAGCAGGTTTCATCACCATGTCAGATCCGTCCGGCGCGTTCATCGGCGTTTCTTCATAATTTAGGCGTTTTGTTTCTCCGGCGTAGCGTTGTGGTTTTTAAAGAAGAAGACATTCGTCTCCTGGACACTGATGCTGTTTGTGTCACATAATGAAAGTGGATGATGGACTGCAGAGCTTCAGGACAGTTTCACTGCTATGGAGCGACGCTGAGGAAGCAGAGGCATTACCCACAATCCCTGCAGGTGGAGATTAATCAGCTGATCTCAGAGGATCGCTGGGCGGCGACTCGCCGCCGTCTGAGGCCGCACTCGCTCCCTCCTCTGGTTCTGACAGGATAATAAGCTGGGAAGCTGCTGGGATCACTGGGAGGAGACCAGGAGGTCATTTCTGCATCATGGCTGCCGTTCCCAGCTAAATGTCCCAGAATGCACCAGGCTGCCGAGACGCACCAACATTCACCTCAAATCAGATATGAAAACGTTTTCCTCACGTTGAAATGGTGATGACTGATGGGACACGATGGATGATGTCATACCTAAACCCAAAGCCAGATTTATTTCAGTGTTTTTACCAATTTATCAAATGATGTATTATTTGATCTGGTCTCCGTTTACTTTAGTTCAGTTTCTCCTCATGGATTCTAGTTTTTGTGTCTCTTTGTTTGATTCATTTTCCTACTTCCTGTTCGGGCTCTCGCTCGCCCCTGTGCCATTTCCTCTCTCCTTCCTGGTTTCCTCCTCAGTTCTCCTTTTCATTCTGATGAATTTTCCTCAGGATTCCTGTTTTTGTTCGACTCTGGCTCCCTGTCAGGTTTAAACGTTTCCTTTTAACATTCCAGAACCTCCTTACATTTAAGGATTGTCCTACATTTACATTTTGCATGTTTCTGCTCTTCCATCTGGGTCTCTACTGATTCTAGCCATGACAGAAAACCCTGCAGTCGTTTCCTGGCAGTGATTCATGTTTTTTGGTGTCTGGAAAACGAGCGGTTTCACAAACCAGGAAGTGTTTTGTGTCTCGCCGTTCAGAAACGCTGCTGCATCCAGAAAGCTCCACTTCCTGCTCCAGACATCCAGCCGTATGAAACCGTGCTTCTGTTTGCAGCCGTTGTAAACGTTGATGTGGGGGCGTGGCCAGCAGAGACACTGGAGCAACACAAAATGTAATGAAGATGTTTTATTCCTATTAGCTTAACAGGAAGTGAATCAGGTTCCCTTTAATCTATCAACCATCTTTCCCAACAAGTCTTCAATAATCCACAGATTGAGTTCACAGGATCTGTGAGTGATGCTGCTGTCTGACTGACAGAAAAGACTTTTTTATTGGCATGAGGAACAGAAACCTCATCATAAGAGCAGAAATCTACTTATTTATTCAGGTTTGTGAAAGTGTGCCAGAGATTTTCACCCTGAAAGGTCCAGAAGAGTCTGAGCTCTTTGTTTTATTCGCTGAACATGTGACAGGAAGAGAAGTTCAGGACTTTGTGAACAAAGGCGCTCAGAAAGCTGCATGACAGCCAGAAAGACAAAAAGATCCAGCGAGATTCACTTGAGGCGGTTTAAAGGAGCGGCGGCGCGGACAGCAGAGTGGCAGGCCTTTCCTCGGCTGTCACATTGTGAGTCCAGTCTCCGAATCTCCTGGGAAGGAGCGGCGAGAGAGAGGAGCGAGGTGGGCAGGACCTCCCAGCCCATCACATCGACTCCCGACACCAACTGAATGAAAGAACCAAAGGGAGTCGCTACACGCTGCCGCCGCGTCCGTTCAGGAAGAAACCCGACAGGAACGACGCGGTCAGGCTGCACAGCAGACACAGGATCACATCCAAACTTTCCCCACAGCAGGGTGACCAAGCTGCGGTTCCCGGGACCATCAGCGGCCCTGTGAAGGTTCAGAGGGCCGATCCTTCCGGATCGTCTTTTCAGAACCGACACCGAGGTTCAGTCATAAACTTCATCAACCAAGGAGTCTGAAATCTGCTCCAACTGAGAGTCCAGCAGTAAAGTGGCTCCCACTTTAAAGATGGCGGCTCCTGAAGAACCGGATCGGGTCACGAAGGCTCAGCAAAACGCAAAACAGAACAAAGATTAAACTGAAGAGGTTTAAACCTGACCATCAACAGGCTGAAATTCATCAAGTTGTTTTTTCTCATTTTTCTGCAGTAATTCTGAGAGTCGCCTTTTAGTTCCTCCATGTTGGGACTTTCAGTTTCTGCTCAGTAATTCAGTGAAACAGAGAAAACATTTAAACTACTGGAAGCTTCCTGTCTGTGCTGCAGATCAGACACAATTCCCATGATGCATCTGGGCTAACGCCCAGGATGGAGGTGAAGCTCTTTGCTTCGTCGTCACCGACTCTCATCCGTCTGAGGAGAAACAACCTGCAGCAGGTCAGAAGAGATTGAAAGAAAAGCAGCTAAAAACTCAAATCAACGTTTCATAAAAGATCCATTAATGTCTCCATTTATGGTCCAGACTGGAGCCAGAGGAGCAGGAGCAGGAGCAGGAGGAGCAGGAGGAGCAGGAGGAGCAGGAGCAGGAGGAGCAGGAGGAGCAGGAGGAGCAGGAGGAGCAGGAGGAGGAGCAGAACCAGTTCGGTGGAGCAGAACCAGTTTGGTGGAGCAGAACCAGTTCAGGTGGAACAGAACCAGTTTGGTGGAGCAGAACCAGTTCAGGTGGAACAGAACCAGTTTGGTGGAGCAGAACCAGTTCAGGTGGAACAGAACCAGTTTGGTGGAGCAGAACCAGTTTGGTGTGTTTGGACAGCAGCTGGTCCGGGCGCCAGGCGTCAGGATGATGACTTCCTTCCTTCCCCTGATCCTCCAGCGCTGGATGGAAATGTGAAGCGTTTGCGGCGCTGAGCCTGCAGCGAGGCTGTGAGCTGAATCAGATAACAGCGTGAGACTCCAGCTTCCTGTTCTCCTCCGTCTTTATCTTCATTACTCGCTGCAGCTCCTCTGAACGCGCTCAGCCTGATCCTCCTCTGTGGAAGCCGCTGTGTCTTCTCGGATTAGATCCTGAGCTGTGTGATGTTATCCCAGCTTCCTGCAGGGATAATGTCGCCTCTGTGGGGTTTTGTCAACGATGTTTTCTTCTTCATGGCACTTTACCGACAAATCGGAGCTTCATTCTCCCAGAATTCAGTTTGGAAGCAGAAAATGAGTCAGAATCAACAGGAAGTCAAGAATTATTCACGATGAAGATAATCTGACTCAGATTTTACTCTAAACAACCAATAATTAGATTATAGATGTTTCCCCCCTGATGGTCGACCCGGTTCTACTGGAACCAGAACATCTGCTCCACCTCCAGCTGCTGTGGTTCTGAGTCCAACCAGCCTGTTCCCCTCCTGGCCTGTGGGGGCGCTGCACCAACAACCACTGCAGGAAACGACACTAAAACCTCTGAAGACACTGAGAGCAACTTCCTGCTTCACCAGATGAAACAAGATGGAGGCGTCAGAGTTTAGTGATTTCTCTTTAGTCTTTGGCTGAAGACCAGAAGCCATTTCTGCTGCTAGCGTTAGGCTAGCATGTTAGCTTTGGTTACCCAGAATGCCCTGCGCCAGTCAATGAGAGGTGATCTGCGCTGGCTGCTGGTGGTGAATACATTTATTAGCGTGACTGTAAATAGTTTAAATATTTTGTTCTTTCTGCATGCAGCCAGAAGTCGACTGATAATCCCACAAGATTATAAATCTGTTCACTTATCAAGTAGAAAAATCAAACTAAATCTGAAATCGCTCTAAGCTTCTGTTTCTGTGTTCAGTTTTTAACGGTTTGTTTCCCTCATTACGTCACAAGATGGCGCCGGCGTTTGACTCGGTTACAGACGGAAACAGCAACGCTCTGCATTCACTGATAAATATAATCATTGATCAGTGATGAAAGGCCAGCGATCGAAGTTAACGGATGATTCGGTGGTCAGTGGTGGCAGCATCATGCAGCATCATGCAGCATCCTGGTGAAGATCAGTTCCCTGGGTCAGTTTCCCAGCAAGCATTGCGGTGTAGAGCGCGTCGTGATGCTGCAAAGCTCCGACTCATCTCTGATTTCAATTTTCAGGTTTTCCTGCTCAGATCCCAGTCAGACTCGGTCCTCCTCCAATCAGAGGCTGCAGCCGCGCCGCAGCCGCGCCGCAGCCGCGCCGCAGCCGCGGTCCCTCCTGGGGAGTCCACCCTGAAACTTTGTGTTACTCTGTTTTAGTCTGAGGAGAAACTGTGACAAAAACCAAACTGCCCTTAAGCCTGTAAACATGTAAACAACAGGAGGAAACGCTGCTGCAGCCAGTGGGTGTGAATAAACGAGGGGGAATCTGCTTTCTGTCCAAACATCAGACGTGCAGAGAGGAGAGAGAGAGGGGGCGGTGAGAAGGAAGAGAACATGATTACACGGAGGATAAAGAGAGAGAGTGGGAAGAAGGAAGAGGAGTGGATTTGTGATGATCAAAGAAGGAAAAACGGAGAAAAGAAGGAAAAGCGACGGCGAGGAGGAGATCTGGATGGCAGTGAGCGGATCGGGGGCGGCAGCAGAAACAGATGTGCCTCATGTGGCCGTCGGGCTGCAGCGCTCATTAACACTGAAAACACAGGAAGTTCGGCTCACAACACTTCCTGTCTGAAAAGCTGTGATTCAATCAACTGCTGATATAAAAAAACTCAATTTCACAACTTTATTGTTTCCATTAAATGAAATAACTTTGGTTCCAATATAAATCATTAATCATGAGATATTCATAGTTCAGCCATGGTGGCGCTAGCGCTCAGCATCGAGGCTGAGCTACCAGCAGAGCGTTGGATTCATCAGGACGTTTTCTGAACATCAACTGAACCAAGAAAAACTAACCATCGCCCCGACACCACTTCCTGTCATCGCCTTCAACGTTTCCATCAGTAGCAACATCCAACCAGGAGCAGGGGGGATGGGATGTGATGCGTTCACTGACCCACACTGCTTTCATCAGGTCATTAACGTTCAGGCAGTGTTTACCGCGTCTGCATGTCTCATGTCAGCGATGAGAAATGAAACGTTAGAAATGATCCACGGTTCAAATCCACATCTGGAACTGGAACATGTCGGATTGTTTTTGTGTTAAAAAATTGTTTTGGGTCGATTTTTTCATCCTTACATGTAGAAACAGAAACGGCAGCGTTGAAGGAAGATGGTGAAGATGCCAGAGTCAGTCTGAGTCAGAGGAGTTCCTGGAACTGACGGTCTGACGAACCAGACTGCAGAGCCGCATCTTTAGCTTCTGAGAGCCTCAAGCGATATTATTTACATAACGGAGTCATGAAGACATCAGAGCTGAAATTCATCCAACAATATCAGAGGATTCAGTTCAGATCTCAGAGACTTTTCATCATAAGTTCTGCAAGAACTCGCATCGAGCCGAAACTAGAGCTGAAACTAGAGCCGAAACTAGAGCCGAAACTAGAGCTGAAACTAGAGCTGAAACTAGAGCCGAAACTAGAGCTGAAACTAGAGCTGAAACTAGAGCCGAAACTAGAGCTGAAACTAGAGCTGAAACTAGAGCCGAAACTAGAGCCGAAACTAGAGCTGAAACTAGAGCCGAAACTAGAGCCGAAACTAGAGCCGAAACTAGAGCCGAAACTAGAGCCGAAGGTCACTGAAGGTCAGGAGCTGAAGGTGGAGGTCAGCGACTGGCTTCCAGACCTGGAACAGGAAGACGTAAAGTTCAGAGTGGGCGGAGCTTCAGCAGCTGTTAACCTTAATTAATCTAACACTATATAGTGATATATTGAGCAACATTTTCAATCCTAAAACCATTTTTGCCGCTAAATTGTGAAATGTGCTGAAATTAGCGTTAGTGTCTCTGCTGCTGCTATGTGTTTAGCATCGAAATGCTATTTTAGGCTAGCTTAGCTTTGCTGCTAAGCAAATCAGCACAATTTGAACACATCTATAATCTTTTCCACATCCAATCAGATCATTTGGAAACAGAAATGAATCCTCTGCGTCCCAGAGAAGTCGCTGCGGTTAGCGGTCGTCGCTGCGGCTAGCGGTCGTCGCTGCGGCTAGCGGTCGTCGCTGCGGCTAGCGGTCGTCGCTGCGGTTAGCGGTCGTCGCTGCGGTTAGCGGTCGTCGCTGCGGCTAGCGGTCGTCGCTGCGCGAAAGATTTACAGGTGTTCCAGAAACATGAACAAAAAGGTCCGTCTGGAACTTTTGCATGTAACAAAATGTGATTTATTGTGTTAAACTTTTTAACATGTTAAAATAGATCAAATGAATGAATTAAATGAATGAGTTAAGGTTGCAGCCCTGTTAGAAACGAGCTGCAGTCTGACAGCTGCAGGTCTGCATGATGGTTCTGCTGAAAACATGGAGGCACAAACTGCTGCGTTTTTGGTGTTTCCACAAATTCCTGTGATTGTTTGAGGATTTTTATCTGCTCTTTAAAATAATTGTATAAACTCCTCAGAGTTAACAACTTGTTTCCCACTAGAGCTGCATGTTGGATTGATTTTTCCACTCCTGTGGGAGGAGAAAGGAACCAAACACATTAATGAGATGGAAGAAGAAGAAATGCCTTGAATAGTAATAACTGCCTCTATGATAATAGACTGGCATCTTTAAAATTTAATAATAATGCCACGTCTGCTTTCGGCAACAAATAATATCTCGTTCTGTGGAAATAAAAACAGGCGGAGGTGGAACAGGTGTGCAGCCATGGAGGAAAATAAATTGGATGCAGTAAATGGAGCATGAAGAGGAGGATGATTGATCAGCAGCAGCACCAAGGAACCCACAATATACAAACATCAATCATAAAATATGTGTTAAAGTTGGGATAAACAAGCTAAGTATGTGTCCTCCTTAAACTCCCACTGTTGACCTGGACATAAATATAAAACTATGGGACTTTAACGTATTCAGTTTGATTCATTAATTACAGAATATTAAAACATTACAGTTTTTGTTTTGTTAAAAATGGTAACACAATTAATGATGTTTTTATATATTCAAAAGTTCCTGCTGGAACCTTGGTATTTGTGTGTTTCTGCTATGCTCCTAAATGTGATGCACAGCTACGTCCGCTAACAGCAGCAGCTTCTTTCATTCCTACTCCAAGCCATCTGATTGGACGCTGGAAAAGGCTAGTTGTGTTCAGATTGTGCTAAAAGGAGTTAGCCTATCAGCCAACTGGAGCAGGTGGCTGAATTTAATAATAATCAGATTTGTATTAAATTTTAAGGATGCCAGTCTATTGTCATAGAGCAGTTATTACTAATGCTAGTGTTGCTAATGCTAACATCAGCGTCCACATTTCTAAAGAAGCTCCGTGAATGAAGTTTTTCTCCAACCTGATGGCTGAAGAACAGATTTAAAAATAAATATTTGTTGTTTATTTATTCAGTAGTTCAGCATCAAAAATGGCTTTTAAAGGGAAAATGTTGCTTATTTTCTTCACATATAGTTTTAAATTACAATGTAATTATTTAGAGCCTGAAATGATCTTTGATCTTTAATCTGCTGCGTTGCTCAAAATCAGAAACTAAAACTGAAACGTTGCCGGGTTTTTTGGTTCTGAAGCATTTAAAGACGTCGGCATCATGACTTCAAAACTTTAACATGTTGCAGGTTTCACTTCAAAAAATCAAATCTGACTGGTTTCCTTGGTGATGAATGAATCCATGTTTCAATGAACGTCTGAATGTCGTGATGAATATTTATCCCCGTCTCATAAAAGCTTCTTGTTGCTCTAGCTGGTTTTCTTCTTGGCACCTCAAGTCGCCTGCTGGCCTCTGAGCAGCTTCCCTGGTCACTGATGAAGTGCCTTGCTCAAGGGCCCGATCCCAGCTGTGAGGTCATTAATCAGACCTTCAGTCTGTCATCGTTTCCCCACCACTTTGGACCAGAACCTCTCAGCTTCCTGGACCAAGTTTACTGCAAATCGCTCACATCTTCTTTTAATGTTTGTGCCTCACTTTGGTGTGTCTGTTTTCTTTTATTGTTTTGTTTAGTTTTATTGTTTTGTTTAGTTTTATTATTTTGTTTTATTGTTTTTTTTTTGTTTTATTGTTTCGTTTTGTTTTGTTTTATTATTTTGTTTTATTATTTTGTTTTATTGTTTCGTTTTGTTTTATTGTTTTGTTTTGTTTTATTGTTTTTTTTTGTTTTATGGTTTTGTTTTGTTTTTTTATTTTTGCTTTATTGTTTTTTTGTTTTATTGTTTCGTTTTGTTTTGTTTTATTATTTTGTTTTATTGTTTTGTTTTGTTTTATGGTTTTGTTTTGTTTTATTATTTTGTTTTATTATTTTGTTTTATTATTTTGTTTTATGGTTTTGTTTTGTTTTATGGTTTTGTTTTGTTTTATTATTTTGTTTTATTATTTTGTTTTATTATTTTGTTTTATTATTTTGTTTTATTATTTTGTTTTATCGTTTCGTCTCGTTTCTCGTTGTCTTCCTGGTTTTCTGTCGGCTCTGTTCGGGTCGCCTGCTGGCTGCAGCCCAGCGCTCTGACTGAAAGGTTTTCACACAAACAGATGGCGGCGGCGGCGCATTGTGAGGGCTTCTGGCAGCTGCATTGGGAGAAGCTGTGCCAGGAATCAGCCAGTGTGGGGATCGGACCCAGATCAGAACCAGCTGTGATTGTGAAAATGTTTCTTTGTAACTTTTGGACCTGATTGGCTGTAGAAGTGAAGTTTTCCATGTTTCTCAGTTCAAACTGAGTTTTGATCAGTTTCTGTTTCCTCTCATGAACCAGATTCCCGTCTGCAGGTCGTTTCCTCACTGGAATAAAATCAGAAAATATTCTACACACTGACACCTGGAGGTCTGTCCGTCAGGGTCAAAGGTCAAAGGTTAAAGTCATCATTTTTTTGATTTTGTGTAAAGTCACATGGAAAGAAGTGAAAATTGTTTCTGATCTGAATTGTTTCACTTCCTGTAGCATGAGACTGAAAATGAGATTTGGATTCAGTCTCAAAACAAATCTCAGTTTTCTTTCTGCAACACGTTCATAGTTTTTAATATTAAGTTTCAATAAAGCTGTAATAACTCTTGGCGATGCTGCAGGAAACAAACTGAAGGATTTCCTGCTGATTCTCTCAGGTAAATGAAATGTTTTCATATTTTTCATCAAACAGAAATGATTTCAGAGAAATCTGATCGATGATCATCAGCCAGTGGAAGGAAACAAAGATTTTGAATTAAATCTGATTAAATCATTCAAACTAAATTCTGTTGGTTTTATGTTGATCTGATAGAAACGAGTTTAAGGATCCAGAAGTTTAAACTTCTCCACAAGCTGCTGATTATTTCACTAAATATTACAGAAATATTCCCGTGAATCTACTTTTATTATCGGTTGTGATGCCGTGAATCTTGTGGCTGTAGTGATTGGTTGAAATCCTCCTGCCTGTTTTTGCTCCTCAGGTGCCTGGCTGCTCTCTGTTGCCTGATTAAGCCTCACATCCAGTCTGAATCAAGAACGTCTCGTTAAAACTAAAAGCGCACAATAGGCTTATTTGTCCTGTTGATGTGGAGGAAATCGGATCGGAGGATTCTGGGAATGCAGGGAAAAACCTCTTCATGCTGCTTTTATTAGAGTTTTAATCCCAAAGTTCCCATTACAGCCAACTGGGAGTTCTGGTTTTTAAGTAACGATTTCCTCCAAACAGCCGCTGAGGCGTTCAGGTGGATCAGGAACGCAGAGTCAGCAGATTTTCAGATGTTTTTCTGGGGCCAGAGTTTATGCTGCTGCAGCATCAAACTGATGAACGCGCCTCATTCTGCCGGACCGGACCGGACCGGACTGGACCGGGTCGGACCGGACCGGACCGGACTGGACCGGGTCGGACCGGA